>NC_060188.1:96384318-96534318 GCF_021184085.1 Oncorhynchus gorbuscha
ATAGGGTCCTATTTCATACATAGTGCACTACTTTTGGCCTTGTTCCCATAGGGTCCTATTTCATACATAGTGCACTACTTGGGCCTTGTCCCCATAGGGTCCTATTTCATACATAGTGCACTACTTTGGCCTTGTCCCCATAGGGTCCTAACCGTAGCAAGAATTCTTGTCAGTTAGCTCACCTGGTGCCGTCTTGCTGGGGAGTTTTGTGGGCGGCAGGCTGCCTGAGAGACTTAGTTTGGCGGGTAGGCTGTTGGTCTTCTGCTTGTCCCCGGAGTTGATAGGCATTGTCTTGGGCCTTCCTGTCTGGTTTGTTCTGGGGCCCTGTCCAGATCGCACCGCTCCCAGGCTCTGCCTCTGCTTCTTCAGGTCCTCCTCTCTCTCCTGTGCCGCGCGGATCTCCTCCTCGATCATGGACAGAGTCCTCTGCTTCCGGGAGCGCAGCTTGAACGGCCCGGTGCTCTGCTCCGTCTCCTGGGTTCTGGTGGCTTCTGCGGTGCTGCGGAGCTCGGCCGCCTCGGAGTACTTAGAGAAGTAACTGAACTGGTCCTTCTCGCTGGGGGTCGGCGACAGCTCTGGAGGCTGGTAGGGCTCTACAGGGCGAGGAGAGATGTGGACGGGGGTGCGAACTGGGACGGGGTCTGGATTCAGGGCCAGTGAGCGACTGAGGGCGGACTGGACGAGGATTTTAGGACCTCCGGAAGAGGACCTCCGGGGAGGGGGGGCATAGGTAGGTTTCTCAATCTGGGCTGGGGGGACTGCTGCTGTGGGAGAGGAGACTGATGTTGGGTTGGAGTTAACTGGAACTGAGCTTGTGGTGACTGTTGCTGGGGGTTTGTGATGGACTTGATTGGTACTGGGGTGGGAGTGACTGGACGGACTGATGGGGTGTTGGCCACTGCTGCAGTGAGCTGGGGGGTGAGTGGAGCTGGGGGGATGGAGGTGAGTGGAGCTGGGGGGATGGAGGTGAGTGGAGCTGGGGGGATGGAGGTGAGTGGAGGGCCAGGAATGCTGGAGGGTGGTCTAGGAGTGTGGGTGACTGGTGCTCTGGTGGTAGAGGTGAGAGCATCCCAGAAGATGGTGGCAGGACATCTAAGTCTAGGTGCCTCTCTGGGAGGGGGTAGGGGAAGGACTGTGGGATGGCGCGGGGGACCCCCTGCCACTCTTCTCCCTGTTGAGACTGGTTCATAAGGGCATGCTGGATGGCACTCTGCACCAGGAGCTCTGCATGGTACTCCAGCTCCTCCTCCTCCGGATCCCGACCCAGGCGCCGCTCCCCAAGGGATCTGAGGGTGTCTTCCTCCATCTTGCCATTGATGGGCGTGGTGGCCTGGGGGGTGGAGGGGAAGGAGTACTCCCCCAGAGACATCTCCCCCAGATAGGCCGACATGGTCTCATTTGACACATCGCTGTCGGAGATGTTGTCCATGCTGAAGTCGTTGGACAGGGTCTCCAGAACAGTAGTATCCTGGGAACGCAGGGAGAGCTCGTCCAGTCCAGAGTCACACTCCTCTGGGTGGCAGGACAGGGAGGCGCTGGGGGAGTGGAAGGATTGGGAGGAGGAACGATGCTGCAGGGATGAGGAAAACGGCTCAGAGTCTCCCTCATCTTTCAGGATGGTCATGACGGCCCGGGCGCTGGTGAAGTCTCCATCACCTTCTCTGTTGTTCATCGTGGCCTCCTTGGGGCCACTGTTCCTGGGTTCTTCCTGTCCCAAGGTAGTAGTGGGGGACTGGGCCTCTCCCTGGATGCAGTAGATCCCCTCTGTCCTGACTGTAGTTGTGGGTGTGGTGACGTCGTTGGCCTCTAGTGGCGAGCCCAGGCAACTACTGTAGCCTACTGTGGCGGAGCTGGAGGATCTATCCACATGGGTGACGCTGTCGGGCGCTCTGGAGAAGGGCTTGGCCGAGTAGAGCTGAGGTGCCACGCCTCTCTTCGGGGCTGTGACCTGTGACCTCTCGGCCTGCTGCTGCCTGGCGTGTTCTATCTGGAGGAACTGCTTCCTGGCGACGGAGAAGTCTATCTGCTCCACCAGGATGTCCTCCTTGGTGCTCTGGAGAACCTCTGCCGGGTCCCTGTTGGACTCAGGGTCAAAGCCGGGCTCAAAGGTCATGGAGTACTGGGCGTACGTCTGGGACGACCCCCAGTTGTACTCTGACCTCCGCTGCTGCTTCCTCTCCTCGTACTTCCTGTGTGACTCAAGTTTGTCTGGCTCCAGCTCCTCCTCCAGGCTTTTCTCCTGAGGAGGGTTCCACCATTTTGTGCCCATGCCAGGGTTCTTCTTCACGGCCTGGCCTCGGATCAGCTCCAGCCGCTCCCTCTCCAGCTCTGCCACCTCCTCCGACGGACGCACCTTCTTCACACGCACCTCCTTCTCACATGGGTCGAACAGCTTGGAAGGCTTCTTCTCCTCCTGGAAGGCCCGCAGCTCGAAACGTGCCTCCTTCTTGATGGTCATCACAGTGGGGGATGTTGTCTCTCCTCCCTGGTTCCTGTAGTTCTCATGCTCTCCCATTGGTCCAGAGTGGCCATCGGGTTTGGAGTTACTGGTGTTATTGACTTCCTGGTGGTCTATGAAGGTGGTTTGCTTCCTGCCCTCTACTGTGACCTCATGGTTGGTCTGTGGGGATTGTGTGTCTGTGTTGGAGATGTGGACGGATAGCCCAGTTCCGTCAATACTGACATCCCTGGGGTCTCTCTCAGGTTTCTCTGTCCCGTTAGAGGGCAATGGCATGGTGTCAACCTCTGGGTCGCAGCAGTTAGCCTCCAACACCTCATCCAGGTATGCTATCTCCTGGGCCACCTCTGTGTCCAGGGGCTGAGTCTGGTGTTTCTTGCCCAGGCTGTTGAGCCCTTGGCTGGGGTAGCAGATCTCAGGTTGGGCCTCCACCTCCATAGGTCTGGTGGAAGTACTGCTGTCTCCTCCGCCCGCTGAGATCACACTGACAGAGTCAAGAAAACTTACGCTCTTTCTCTCCGTTCTGTCTCTCTTCAGATCATCACTGGCATCCTCTGATGCCTTGGAGGATTTCTGGAAGAGAAAGAGAGAACATTTTAGTGTTAGATTACTATTATTCTGTCGCGTCAATGCATGTACCCTATTCCCTATATAGTGCACTACTTTAGACCAGAGCCCTATGGAACCCTATTCCTTATATAGTGCACTACTTTAGACCAGAGCCCTATGGAACATGGTATTATTTGGGTCGCAAAACAAATTAGGCTTCATTTATCAACTAGCATTTTCAGGGATTTCTGAAAGACCAAAAAATATATTTCAATGTAATATCACTTTGATTCAGTGTCTCGGCAATGCATAGCAGTATTTAGTATCAGTTAATCAGATAGTATTTGGGGAAGAACAGAAATGCATAAAGAGAAATGAAACTAACTTTGAAACTTCCACTGCTTGGAATGAAACAGGAAGAACTAACTTTGAAACGTTCTCTGCTTGGAATGAAACAGGAAGAACTAACTTTGAAACTTCCTCTGCTTGGAATGAAACAGGAAGAACTAACTTTGAAACTTCCACTGCTTGGAATGAAACAGGAAGAACTAACTGTGAAACTTCCTCTGCTTGGAATGAAACAGGAAGAACTAACTTTGAAACTTCCACTGCTTGGAATGAAATAGGAAGAACTAACTGTGAAACTTCCTCTGCTTGGAATGAAACAGGAAGAACTAACTATGAAACTTCCTCTGCTTGGAATGAAACAGGAAGAACTAACTTTGAAACTTCCTCTGCTTGGAATGAAGCAGGAAGAACTAACTTTGAAACTTCCTCTGCTTGGAATGAAACAGGAAGAACTAACTTTGAAACTTCCTCTGCTTGGAATGAAACAGGAAGAACTAACTATGAAACTTCCTCTGCTTGGAATGAAACAGGAAGAACTAACTTTGAAACTTCCTCTGCTTGGAATGAAACAGGAAGAACTAACTTTGAAACTTCCTCTGCTTGGAATGAAACAGGAAGAACTAACTATGAAACTTCCTCTGCTTGGAATGAAACAGGAAGAACTAACTTTGAATAATGATTCCATCGTTAGAAGAGAAACCAAATACTGAATCTACAGAAGCTGCAATGACGGAATTGTTTTTACTTAACGTGTAAAGACCATTGATTTAAAACATGTTTTTGAACATACCATACAACTCCATAAGGAACAATTTACACTGAACATGTTTACAAAAACATATTTATTTGAAAAACTGTGCACATCCAAAGTTTGTAACAGAATTGCGGTAGTTTTTTTGTTTGTTTGTATGTGCCCACGTAGTCCAACAACCCTGTTAAATATCTGATCTGAATTCAGATTAAAGATGTCTGCAGAAACAATGACGTATCAGCTATGACATGACACCTTGAGTTAAAAAAAAACAAACAAAAACACTTTTGGGGTTATTAATCTACAGTTATTTTATGTGAAGGGGAACGGCATCTCAGTACCTCCAGGCTCTGATCAGGCCCTACACCCAAACAAGGGCACTGCGTTCATCCACCTCTGGCCTGCTCACCTCCCTACCACTGAGGAAGTACAGTTCCCGCTCAGCCCAGTCAAAACTGTTCGCTGCTCTGGCCCCCCAATGGTGGAACAAACTCCCTCACGACGCCAGGACAGCGGAGTCAATCACCACCTTCCGGAGACACCTGAAACCCCACCTCTTTAAGGAATACCAAGGATAGGATAAAGTAATCCTTCTCACCCCCCCCCCCTTAAAAGATTTAGATGCACTATTGTAAAGTGGCTGTTCCACTGGATGTCATAAGGTGAATGCACCAATTTGTAAGTCGCTCTGGATAAGAGCGTCTGCTAAATGACTTAAATGTAATGTATGTAAATATGAAGGTGACCTCATGTGTTCTTGTATGGAAGAAATCAAGACCATATTCATATCAAATCACATATTATTTGTCACATGGGCCGAATTTAGTGGATGAAGACTTAATCATGCAATGCTTGTTTTTCCCAACAATGATAGAAACACAGGAGGAATAAGATACACAGGAACAGAGCTGTTTACAGGAAGTACCAGATCAATGTGGAGCTATATACAGGAAGTACCAGTACCAGATCAATGTGGAGCTATATACATGGAGTACCAGTACCAGATCAATGTGGAGCTATATACAGGAAGTACCAGTACCAGATCAATGTGGAGCTATATACATGGAGTACCAGTACCAGATAAATGTGGAGCTATATACAGGAAGTACCAGTACCAGATCAATGTGGAGCTATATACAGGAAGTACCAGTACCAGATAAATGTGGAGCTATATACAGGAAGTACCAGTACCAGATCAATGTGGAGCTATATACAGGAGGTACCAGTACCAGATAAATGTGGAGCTATATACAGGAAGTACCAGTACCAGATCAATGTGGAGCTATATACAGGAAGTATCAGTACCAGATCAATGTGGAGCTATATACATGGAGTACCAGTACCAGATCAATGTGGAGCTACAGTATACAGGAAGTACCAGAACCAGACCTTTTCACATTTCAGGCTTCAAACATAAAGATATAAAACTGTAGGAAGAATACCAGTGACCAGATCATGAAGTGGAGACATTTACAGGATATTTCAAACCTTTAACAAATCAAAAACTGAAAAATTGGAGCTATATACAGGAAGTACCAGTACCAGATCTTTGTGGAGCTATTTACTGCGAATTACAGATCAATGTGGAGCTATAGTTTTACATCGGGAGTACCAGTACCAGATTAATGTGGAGCTATATACAGGAAGTACCAGATCAGTGAGGTTGATGGAGCATTTATGAACAGCAGTACCAGTTCTTTCCAAATCGATTGGATTCAGGTCTGGACTTTGACTTGGCCATTCTAAACCTGGATATGTTTAGCTTTTTGAACCATTCCATTGTAGATTTTCTTTATGTTTTGGATCATTGTCAGGAAGTACCAGATCAATGTGGGTCTTTTGCAGACTCAGTCTCAGATCTTTGGAGTTTTCTTCCAGAATGGTCCATTTGGCTCCATCCAGATCAATTCCCTGGCCCTGCTGAAGAAAAGAAGGCCCAAATCAATGCTGCCACCACCATGTTTGACAGTGGGGATGGTGTACCAGTGATGAGATCAATGTAGCCAAACATAACGTTTTGCATTGTTGCCAAAAAGTTCAATTTGGTTTCATCTGACCAGAGCACCTTCTTCCACATGTTTGGTGTGTCTCCCAGGTGGCTTGTGGCAAATAAACACACTTTTTATGGATATCTTTACAGAAATGTCCTTCTTCTTGCCACTCTTCCATCAATGTAGAGCTATATACACTGATTGTTGTCCAGATCAATGTGGAGCTATATACAGTGGGCTGCATCTCTGATCAGTCTGTACCAGATCAATGTGGAGCTATATACAGGAAGTCCAGATCAATGTGGAGCTGAAAGTTTAGAGGGAGTACCAGTCCAGATTTCAATGGTCTGAGCTCCTTCCATTTCAATATTATCGCTTGATCAGTGGTCCTTGGGATGTTTAAAGCTTGGGAAATCTTTTTGTATTCAAATCTGGCTTTAAACTTCTTACAGGACAGTATCCAGACCTCCTGGTGTGTTCCTTGTTCTTCATGATGCTCTCTGGAAGTACCAGATAACACAGTGCAGGTGCATTTATACTGAGACTTGATTACACACAGGTCATTGTATTTATCATCATTAGTCATTTAGGTCAACATTGGATCACAGAGATCCTCAATGAACTTCTGGAGAGAGTTTGCTGCACTGAAAGGAAGGGGCTGAATAAGTACCAGTTTTTCAGTTTTTGATTTGTTAAAAAGTTTGAAATATCCAATAAAGTACCAGATCATGATTGTGTCCCACTTGTTGTCACAAAAGTACAGTTTCATATCTTTATGTTTGAAGCCTGAAATGTACAAAAGTACCAGTTCAATGTGGAGCTATATACGTGAAGTACCAGATCAATGTGGAGCTATATACAGGAAGTACCAGATCAATGTGGAGCTATATACAGGAAGTACCAGTACCAGATCAATGTGGAGCTATATACAGGAAGTACCAGTACCAGATCAATGTGGAGCTATATACAGGGAGTACCAGTACCAGATCAATGTGGAGCTATATACAGGAAGTACCAGATCAATGTGGAGCTATATACAGGGAGTACCAGATCAATGTGGAGCTATATACAGGGAGTACCAGATCAATGTGGAGCTATATACAGGGACTACCAGATCAATGTGGAGCTATATGCAGGGACTACCAGATCAATGTGGAGCTATATACAGGGACTACCAGATCAATGTGGAGCTATATACAGGAAGTACCAGTACCAGATCAATGTGGAGCTATATACAGGAAGTACCAGTACCAGATCAATGTGGAGCTATATACAGGAAGTACCAGTACCAGATCAATGTGGAGCTATATACAGGGAGTACCAGTACCAGATCAATGTGGAGCTATAAACAGGAAGTACCAGATCAATGTGGAGCTATATACAGGGAGTACCAGATCAATGTGGAGCTATATACAGGGAGTACCATTACCAGATCAATGTTCAGCTATATACAGGGAATATCAGATCAATGTGGAGCTATATACAGGGAGTACCAGATCAATGTGGAGCTATATACAGGGAGTACCAGTATCAGATCAATGTGGAGCTATATACTGGGAGTACCAGTATCAGATCAATGTGGAGTTATATACAGGGAATACCAGATCAATGTGGAGCTATATACAGGGAGTACCAGTACCAGATCAATGTGGAGCTATATACAGGGAGTACCAGTACCAGATCAATGTGGAGCAATATACAGGGAGTACCAGTACCAGATCAATGTGCCGAGTGTAGGAGGTATTTGAGGTAGATATGTACATGAAGGCAAGAGGAAGTGACTGGTGTCAGGATAGATAATAATAACCTAACATGAAGCTCCCAACGAACAGTTGTTCTGCCGTTGCTTCCAGAGGCAGTTTGGAACTCGGTAGTGAGCGTTGAATCCGAGGACAAACGATTTTTATGCGCTATGCACTCCAGCACTTGGTGGTTCTGTGAGCTCGTGTGGCCTACCACTCTGTGGCTGAGCCGTTGTTGCTCCTAGACGTTTCCACTTCACAATAACAGCACTTACTGGTTGACCGAGGCAGCTCTAGCAGGGCAGAAATTTGACGAACTGACTTGTTGGAAAGGTGGCATCCTATGACGGTGCCACATTGAAAGTCACTGAGCTCTTCAGTCAGGCCATTCTACTGACAATGTTTGTCTATGGAGATCGCATGGCTGTGTGCTCGATTTTATACACCTGTCAGCAACGGGTTGTGGCTGAAAAAGCTGTGAATCCACTAATTTGAAGGGGTGTCCACATACTTTTGTGTAGCACATACGTATATGTATACAGTGTAGCTACTACCATAATCCTGTGCGGGAAAGAATGTTACCAAAATGGCAGCCTATGTATCAGCCAACAGAGATAACTGAGGGCTGCCCTGATTCCAGATCTGATTACTCACCAGGAGAGGAGTCCCCGGTACAGTGCATTACAGAGGGACAAGAGTGAGATGAATAATTAACTGATGAGTCATTGATTAAAGAGGTTATCTGGAGGGTCTCTAAAGATACGTTTTTGAAGAGTTCTGCTCAATGAGGAGTTTCCTCTCCGCAAGCATCTTGTTACTTCCTGCTCCACTATTTCACTATTACTACCTCTAATGCCTCTACCTCTACTCCCTCTACTGCCTCTACCACCTCTACCTCTACTCCCTCTACTGCCTCTACTCCCTCTACTGCCTACTACCTCTACCTCTACTCCCTCTACTGCCTCTACCACCTCTACCTCTACCTCTACTCCCTCTACTGCCTCTACCACCTCTACCTCTACCTCTACTCCCTCTACTGCCTCTACCACCTGCCTCTAATGCCTCTACCTCTACTCCCTCTACTGCCTCGACCACCTGCCTCTAATGCCTCTATCTCTACTCCCTCTACTGCTTCTACCACCTGCCTCTAATGCCTATACCTCTACTCCCTCTACTGCCTCTAATGCGCGTCTGCTAAATGACTTAAATGTAAATGTAAATGTACTACCTCTACTCCCTCTACTGCCTCTACTACCTCTACCTCTACTGCTTCTACCACCTCTCCTGCCTCTACTCCCTCTACTCCCTCTACCTCTACTCCCTCTACCACCTCTACTACCTTTACTGCTTCTACCACCTCTCCTGCCTCTACTCCCTCTACTCCCTCTACCTCTACTCCCTCTACCACCTCTACTACCTTTACTGCTTCTACCACCTCTACCTCTTACCTCTACTACCTCTACCTCTACTACTACCTCTACTCCCTCTACCTCTACCCCTGTACCTACCTCTACTACCTCTACATCTACTACCTCTACCTCAACTCCCTCTACTCCCTCTACTCCCTCTACTACCTCTACCCCTCTACCACTACTACCTCTACTCCCTCTACCTCTACTACTACCTCTACTCCTTCTACCTCTACTCCCTCTACCTCTACTACTACCTCTACTCCTTCTACCTCTACTACTACCTCTACTCCTACCTCTACTACCTCTACTCCCTCTACCTCTACTACTACCTCTACTCCCATTACTACCTCTACTCCCTCTACTACCTCTACTCCCTCTACTACCTCTACTGCCTCTACCTCTACTCCCTCTACCTCTACTACCTCTACTCCTTCTACCTCTACTCCCTCTACTCCCTCTACCTCTACTCCCTCTACCTCTACTCCCTCTACCTCTACTACCTCTACTCCCTCTACTACCTCTACTCCCTCTACCTCTACTACCTCTACTCCCTCTACTACCTCTACTCCCTCTACCTCTACTACCTCTACTCCCTCTACTACCTCTACTCCCTCTACCTCTACTACCTCTACTACCGCAACTACCTCTACTCCCTCTACCTCTACTCCCTCTACCTCTACTACCTCTACTACCGCAACTACCTCTACTCCCTCTACCTCTACTACCGCTACTACCTCTACTCCCTCTACCTCTACTACCTCTACTCCCTCTACCTCTACTACCTCTACTCCCTCTACCTCTACTACCTCTACTACCGCTACAACCTCAACTCCCTCTACCTCTACTACTACCTCTACTCATTAGAGCTGGTGTGGGTCTCTAGTGCCCTCTACCTTTCTACTACACTGTGGAGCCATTGTCCTACAGGATTCATGACTCTGGGACCATTGAATTACTACCAGATGACAATATAATAGTTGGGTCTTCCAAACCTCTAGTCCCTCTTTAAAGGGGAATGGAACACCTTCAGGAAGAAAACTGAGCAAAGAGACATTCAATCCCCCCTAAGCCTCTAAAAACCCTCTCTTTGTCCTTTAATGTCCATTTATTAGAGCTATGACTAGAGCCATCGTCTTTCTAGGCTAACTCTCTCTCTCTCTGCGACATTGAGAGCTGGTGTGGGTCTTGGTGCAGTGCCTCTGCAGAGTGTAGTGATCTGCCAGGAGGAACAGAGACAGATAGTGGATCTGCCACACTGAGGAACAGAGACCATTGTGCCGGGTTCAGCAGGATTCATGACTCTGGGACCATTGAATTACAATGTTAATTCTAATGATTAAAAATTATATGCAGATGACAATATAATAGTTGGGTCTTCCAAACATTTTCGTCTGTTGGAATGAGTACCCTGCTTTAAAGGGGAATGGAACACCTTCAGGAAGAAAAGCTGAGCAAAGAGACATTCAATCCACCAGGAGGAACAGAGACATGTGGATGCTGCCAACCAGGAGGAACAGAGCTCTAGTGGATTGCCAACCAGGAGGAACAGAGACTGATAGTGGATGCTGCCAACCAGGAGGAACAGAGACTGATAGTGGATGCTGCCAGGAGGCACAGAGACTGATAGTGGATGCTGCCAGGAGGAACAGAGACAGATAGTGGATGCTGCCAACCAGGAGGAACAGAGACTGATAGTGGATGCTGCCAACCAGGAGGCACAGAGACTGATAGTGGATGCTGCCAACCAGGAGGAACAGAGACTGATAGTGGATGCTGCCAACCAGGAGGCACAGAGACTGATAGTGGATGCTGTCAGGAGGAACAGAGACTGATAGTGGATGCTGCCAGGAGGCACAGAGACTGATAGTGGATGCTGCCAGGAGGCACAGAGACTGATAGTGGATGCTGCCAGGAGGTACAGAGACTGATAGTGGATGCTGCCAGGAGGCACAGAGACTGATAGTGGATGCTGCCAGGAGGAACAGAGACTGATAGTGGATGCTGCCAGGAGGAACAGAGACTGATAGTGGATGCTGCCAGGAGGCACAGAGACTGATAGTGGATGCTGCCAACCAGGAGGAACAGAGACTGATAGTGGATGCTGCCAGGAGGCACAGAGACTGATAGTGGATGCTGCCAGGAGGAACAGAGACAGATAGTGGATGCTGCCAGGAGGCACAGAGACTGATAGTGGATGCTGCCAACCAGGAGGCACAGAGACTGATAGTGGATGCTGCCAGGAGGCACAGAGACTGATAGTGGATGCTGCCAACCAGGAGGAACAGAGACTGATAGTGGATGCTGCCAACCAGGAGGCACAGAGACTGATAGTGGATGCTGCCAGGAGGTACAGAGACTGGTAGTGGATGCTGCCAACCAGGAGGTACAGAGACTGATAGTGGATGCTGCCAGGAGGTACAGAGACTGATAGTGGATGCTGCCAGGAGGTACAGAGACTGATAGTGGATGCTGCCAACCAGGAGGAACAGAGACTGATAGTGGATGCTGCCAACCAGGAGGAACAGAGACTGATAGTGGATGCTGCCAGGAGGCACAGAGACTGATAGTGGATGCTGCCAGGAGGCACAGAGACTGATAGTGGATGCTGCCAGGAGGCACAGAGACTGATAGTGGATGCTGCCAGGAGGCACAGAGACAGATAGTGGATGCTGCCAACCAGGAGGAACAGAGACTGATAGTGGATGCTGCCAACCAGGAGGCACAGAGAATGATAGTGGATGCTGATGCCAGGAGCCCTGCCCTGTACAACTGGGTCAACAACACCTCCACTACGCTGATCCTCAACACTGGGGCCCCACAAGGGTGCGTTCTGAGCCCCCTCCTGTACTCGCTGTTCATCCACCACTGCGTGGCCACGCACGCCTCCAACTCAATCATCAAGTTCGCAGGCGACACAACAGTAGTAGACCTGACTACCAACAATGAGGAGACAGCCTACAGCGAGGAGGTGAGGGCACAGGAAAATAACCTCTCCCTCAACGTCAACAAAATGAAGGAGCTGATCGTGGACTTCAGGAGACAGCAGAGGGTTCACGTGTCTATCCACATCGACGGAACAGCAGTGGAGAAGATGGAAAGCTTCAAGTTCCTCGGCGTACACATCACTGACAATCTGAAATGGTTCCACCCCCCACAGACAGGGTGGTGAAGAAGGCGCAACAGTGCCTCTTTAACCTCTGTAGGCTGAAGACATTTGGCTTGGCCTCTAAGGTCCTCACAAACCTTTACAGATGCATCATTAAGAGCATCCTGTCAGGCTGTATCACCGCCTGGTACGGCAAATGCACCGCCCTCAACCGCAGGGCTCTTCAGAGGGTGGTGCGGTCTGCCCAACGCATCACTGGGGGCACACTTCTCTGTTCTGATGAAACCAAGATTGAATTATTTGGCCTGAATGCCAAGCGTCACGTCTGGAGGAAATCTGGCACCCTCTCTACAGTGAAGCATGGTGGTGGCAGCATCATGCTGTGGGGATGTTTTTCAGCAGGGACTGGGAGACTAGTCAGGATCGAGCGAAAGATGAATGGAGCAAAGTACAGAGAGATCCTTGATGAAAACCTGCTCCAGAGCGCTCAGGACCTCAGACTGGGGTGAAGGTTCACCTTCCAACAGGACAACAACCCTAAGCACACAGCCAAGGCAACACAGGAGTGGCTTCGGGACAAGTCTCTGAATGTCCTTGAGTGGCCCAGCCAGAGCCCTGAGTTGAACCCGGTCCAACATCTCTGGAGAGACCTGAAAATTGCTATGCAGCAACCCTCCCCTTCCAACCGGACAGAGCTTTAGAGGATCTGCAGAGAAGAATGGGAGAAACTCCCCAAATACAGGTGTGCCAAACTTGTAGCGTCAAACCCAAGAAGACTAGAGGCTGTAATCGTTGCCAAAAGTGCTTCAACAAAGTACTGAGTAAAGGGTCTGAACACTTATGTACATGTGATATTTCAGTATTTAACTTTTTTGAATGATCAACAACAAAAAATTCAACCTGTTTTTACTTTGTCATCATGGGTATTATGTGTAGAGAAAAAAAACACTTGAATAACTTTAAGAATAGAAGGCTGGAACGTAACAAAATGTGGAAACATTCAAGGGGTCTGAATACTTTACGGGTAGTATTCTACGGTATTCGAGTCAATGCCACTCTGACGTCTGAATATTTATATATATTTATATTTATATATATTTTATATATATATATATAATTCCATTCTTTTACTTTTAGATTTGTGTGTATTGTTGTGAATTGTTAGATATTACTGCACTGTTGGAGCTAGGAACACAAGCATTTAGTTAGATATTACTGTACTGTTGGAGCCAGGAACACAAGCATTTAGTTAGATATTACTGTACTGTTGGAGCTAGGAACACAAGCATTTAGCTAGATATTACTGTACTGTTGGAGCCAGGAACACAAGCATTTAGTTAGATATTACTGTACTGTTGGAGCCAGGAACACAAGCATTTAGTTAGATACTACTGCACTGTTGGAGCTAGAAACACAAGCATTTAGTTAGATATTACTGTACTGTTGGAGCTAGGAACACAAGCATTTAGCTAGATATTACTGTACTGTTGGAGCCAGGAACACAAGCATTTAGTTAGATATTACTGTACTGTTGGAGCCAGGAACACAAGCATTTAGTTAGATACTACTGCACTGTTGGAGCTAGAAACACAAGCATTTAGTTAGATATTACTGCACTGTTGGAGCCAGGAACACAAGCATTTAGCTAGATATTACTGCACTGTTGGAGCTAGAAACACAAGCATTTAGCTAGCTATTACTGCACTGTTGGAGCTAGGAACACAAGCATTTTGTTAGATATTACTGCACTGTTGGAGCTAGGAACACAAGCATTTAGTTAGATATTACTGCACTGTTGGAGCTAGGAACACAAGCATTTTACTACACCAGCAATAACATCTGATACATATGTGTATGTGACCAATACAAATGTATTTTACTTGACAAGAATACAACTTGTTTGCAACATTTTTATAATTGTGAGCTTCCATGTTTTTTTTTCTGTTGTGAGGTTTTAAGAAGACAGACAGAGAGAGAGGAGACACAGACAAACAGACAGAGACAGACAGACAGACAGACAGACAGACAGACAGACAGACAGACAGACAGACAGACAGACAGACAGACAGACAGACAGACAGACAGACAGACAGACAGACAGACAGACAGACAGACAGACAGACAGACAGACAGACAGACAGACAGACAGACAGACAGACAGACAGACAGACAGACAGACAGACAGACTATGAATCATATAGTATACAGAGCCAGGTCTGTTGTAAATCAAATAAACAGACAAAGAGAAGTGTGACTGAGGGCCCTGGGCTGCTCTCTCTCTGAGACACTGAGGGACATTGTGTCACGCATTATATACTCCTACTGCCACACTCTGTATGTATCCCAAAATGCATCCTAATCCCTATGTATGTTTCCATAGGGCTCTGGTTACAAGAAGTGCACTATATAGGGGAAAGTGACATGTTGGACACTCTGTCAATAAAGGGGAAGAAAGAGACTGAAGAGCGCCTCAGTCGACCTCTAACCTCTGACATCCCTGTCACTGACCAATCAGCCAACAGACACCACTCAACACACATCACTCCGTCTTTCCCTCGCTCTCTTCCTCCCACTTGCACGTGACACATGACCTACCTGGTTAAATAAAGGTGAAATAAATCAGATCAATAATTCTAATACAAATGTCACAACATTCTTATTTATGTATTCCACTATTGGGCTATTGTTTAGGAACATCCACCTGTGTCAGCCTAATTAAAGCTACAGAAGTGTCAGTATTCAACCTAAATGGTTTTACAGCTGTCATGGTTCCCTAGCAGCAACGTAAGAACACAGCTCATGTACATTTTGTAAACATTTTTTTGTAATTAATAAATTTTAATGTTACCAACAATTTATTTGTTTTAAGAACGAAACAAGTCATAATAACTCATTAATATAATCAGAATCAACCACAGGAAGCAGCCAAGTCGTTTGTTTGTTTTAGCTAGCTGGCTAACGTTAGCTGGCTAGATGTTTTGATCTGAATGCCAGCCATAGTCCGGAGGTTGAGGTTGGAGAGAAGCCGAACGATGATGAGGATCACAGGGACGACAAAGTTACAAGGCTGCTTTTGAATTAGTATTGAAATGTGATGTGCTTTCTGGTGTCACGCAACTGCTGCAGCTTAATCCAAGTGGGTGCTTCATTTTGGTAGTAGTGAAGGAGTAGCTATGGACTCTAGTGAAGGAGTAGCTATGGACTCTAGTGAAGGAGTAGCTATGGACTCTAGTGAAGGGGTAGCTATGGACTCTAGTGAAGGAGTAGCTATGGACTCTAGTGAAGGAGTAGCTATGGACTCTAGTGAAGGAGTAGCTATGGACTCTAGTGAAGGAGTAGCTATGGACTCTAGTGAAGGAGTAGCTATGGACTCTAGTGAAGGAGTAGCTATGGACTCTAGTGAAGGAGTAGCTATGGACTCTAGTGAAGGAGTAGCTATGGACTCTAGTGAAGGAGTAGCTATGGACTCTAGTGAAGGAGTAGCTATGGACTCTAGTGAAGGAGTAGCTATGGACTCTAGTGAAGGAGTAGCTATGCACAATAGGGAAGGAGTAGCTATGGACAATAGGGAAGGAGTAGCTATGGGTTCTAGTGGAGTAGCTATGGGCACTAGAGAAGGAGTAGCTATGGGCTCTAGTGAAGGAGGAGCTATGGGCTCTAGTGAAGGAGTAGCTATGGACAATAGGGAAGGTGTAGCTATGGACTCTAATGAAGGAGTAGCTATGGACTCTAGTGAAGGAGTAGCTATGGACTCTAGTGAAGGAGTAGCTATGGACAATAGGGAAGGAGTAGCTATGGACTCTAGTGAAGGAGTAGCTATGGACTCTAGTGAAGGAGTAGCTATGCACAATAGGGAAGGAGTAACTATGGGTTCTAGTGAAGGAGTAGCAATGGACAATAGGGAAGGAGTAGCTATGGGTTCTAGTGAAGGAGTAGCAATGGGCACTAGTGAAGGAGTAGCTATGGGCTCTAGTGAAGGAGGAGCTATGTACTCTAGTGAAGGAGTAGCTATGGACTCTAGGGAAGGTGTAGCTATGGACTCTAGTGAAGGAGTAGCTATGGACTCTAGTGAAGGAGTAGCTATGGACTCTAGTGAAGGAGTAGCTATGGACTCTAGTGAAGGAGTAGCTATGGACTCCAGTGAAGGAGTAGCTATGGACTCTAGTGAAGGAGTAGCTATGGACTCTAGTGAAGGAGTAGCTATGGACTCTAGTGAAGGAGTAGCTATGGACTCTAGTGAAGGAGTAGCTATGGACTCAATGGACTCTAGTGAAGGAGTAGCTAGGGACTCTAGTGAAGGAGTAGCTATGGACTCCATGGACTCTAGTGAAGGAGTAGCTATGGACTCTAATGAAGGAGTAGCTATGGACTCCATGGACTCTACTGAAGAAGTAGATATTGACTCTATGGGCTGTAGTGAAGGAGTAGCTATGGACTCTAGTGAAGGAGTAGCTATGGACTCTAGTGAAGGAGTAGCTATGGACTCTAGTGAAGGAGTAGCTATGGACTCTAGTGAAGGAGTAGCTATGGACTCTAGTGAAGGAGTAGCTATGGACTCTAGTGAAGGAGTAGCTATGGACTCTAGTGAAGGAGTAGCTATGGACTCTAGTGAAGGAGTAGCTATGCACAATAGGGAAGGAGTAGCTATGGACAATAGGGAAGGAGTAGCTATGGGTTCTAGTGGAGTAGCTATGGGCACTAGAGAAGGAGTAGCTATGGGCTCTAGTGAAGGAGTAGCTATGGGCACTAGAGAAGGAGTAGCTATGGGCTCTAGTGAAGGAGGAGCTATGGGCTCTAGTGAAGGAGTAGCTATGGACAATAGGGAAGGTGTAGCTATGGACTCTAGTGAAGGAGTGGCTATGGACTCTAGTGAAGGAGTAGCTATGGACTCTAGTGAAGGAGTAGCTATGGACAATAGGGAAGGAGTAGCTATGGACTCTAGTGAAGGAGTAGCTATGGACTCTAGTGAAGGAGTAGCTATGCACAATAGGGAAGGAGTAACTATGGGTTCTAGTGAAGGAGTAGCAATGGACAATAGGGAAGGAGTAGCTATGGGTTCTAGTGAAGGAGTAGCAATGGGCACTAGTGAAGGAGTAGCTATGGGCTCTAGTGAAGGAGGAGCTATGTACTCTAGTGAAGGAGTAGCTATGGACAATAGGGAAGGTGTAGCTATGGACTCTAGTGAAGGAGTAGCTATGGACTCTAGTGAAGGAGTAGCTATGGACTCTAGTGAAGGAGTAGCTATGTACTCTAGTGAAGGAGTAGCTATGGACTCTAGTGAAGGAGTAGCTATGGGCTCTAGTGAAGGAGTAGCTATGGACTCTAGTGAAGGAGTAGCTATGGACTCTAGTGAAGGAGTAGCTATGGACTCTAGTGAAGGAGTAGCTATGGACTCTAGTGAATGAGTAGCTATGGACTCCATGGACTCTAGTGAAGGAGTAGCTATGGGCTCTAGTGAAGGAGTAGCTAGGGACTCTAGTGAAGGAGTAGCTATGGACTCCATGGACTCTAGTGAAGGAGTAGCTATGGACTCTAATGAAGGAGTAGCTATGGACTCCATGGACTCTACTGAAGAAGTAGATATTGACTCTATGGGCTGTAGTGAAGGAGTAGCTAGGGACTCCATGGACTCTAGTGAAGAAGTAGATATTGACTCTATGGACTCTAGTGAAGGAGTAGCTAGGGACTCCATGGACTCTAGTGAAGGAGTAGCCATGGACTCTATGGACTCTAGTGAAGGAGTAGCTAGGGACTCCATGGACTCTAGTGAAGGAGTAGCCATGGACTCTATGGACTCTAGTGAAGGAGTAGCTAGGGACTCCATGGACTCTAATGAAGGAGTAGCCATGGACTCTATGGACTCTAGTGAAGGAGTAGCTAGGGACTCCATGGACTCTAGTGAAGGAGTAGCTATGGACTCCATGGACTCTAGTGAAGGAGTAGCTATGGGCTCTAGTGAAGGAGTAGCTATGGACTCCATGGACTCTACTGAAGGAGTAGCCACTCTCGTGGCTTAGCTCAAGCTTCCTCTGATTGAGTTATACTTTAGAAAAGCTAGAGACAGCGAGACACCTTGATGAGACCGTGCCTCCTGCCTGCCTCCGGACTCCCTGGTTGACCACCTCCCTCCGATGATCACTCAAACCATGAACTTTCTACTGACTGTCCATCTCATGATGTCGTGGTGTTGTTTCCCACAACCCAAAATATATGTGTGTGATTTGAAGCATTTTGAGATTCTTTGTAAAACCCTATATAAATGGAAGAAATTATTATAATTATTAACATGTGATAACAATGCAACAGAACAGATTAATCTGAATGACATTTACTCTCAAGGGTGACCAAAAATAACTATCTAACAGGCACGCCCCTACTAAGACCTGCCTCAGCCTGTGATCTGACCCGCTGGGGTCTCAACTAAGTGACCCAATGCCTGCAACCCAGCAGTTGGTTCATCAATCAACTCAGCAGTTGGTTCATCAAACAACTCAGCAGTTGGTTCATCAAACAACTCAGCAGTTGGTTCATCAAACAACTCAGCAGTTGGTTCATCAAACAACTCAGCAGTTGGTTCATCAATCAACTCAGCAGTTGATTCATCAATCAACTCAGCAGTTGATTCATCAATCAACTCAGCAGTTGATTCATCAAACAACTCAGCAGTTGGTTCATCAAACAACTCAGCAGTTGGTTCATCAAACAACTCAGCAGTTGATTCATCAATCAACTCAGCAGTTGATTCATCAATCAACTCAGCAGTTGATTCATCAATCAACTCAGCAGTTGATTCATCAATCAACCCAGCAGTTGGTTCATCAATCAACTCAGCAGTTGATTCATCAATCAACTCAGCAGTTGATTCATCAATCAACTCAGCAGTTGGTTCATCAAACAACTCAGCAGTTGGTTCATGAATCAACTCAGCAGTTGATTCATCAATCAACTCAGCAGTTGATTCATCAATCAACTCAGCAGTTGGTTCATCAAACAACTCAGCAGTTGGTTCATCAAACAACTCAGCAGTTGGTTCATGAATCAACTCAGCAGTTGATTCATCAATCAACTCAGCAGTTGATTCATCAACCAACTCAGCAGTTGGTTCATAAATCAACTCAGCAGTTGGTTCATCAATCAACTCAGCAGTTGGTTCATCAATCAACTCAGCAGTTGATTCATCAATCAACTCAGCAGTTGGTTCATCAAACAACTCAGCAGTTGGTTCATGAATCAACTCAGCAGTTGATTCATCAATCAACTCAGCAGTTGATTCATCAACCAACTCAGCAGTTGGTTCATAAATCAACTCAGCAGTTGGTTCATCAATCAACTCAGCAGTTGGTTTATCAAACAACTCAGCAGTTGGTTCATCAAACAACCCAGCATTTATTAGAGTGTAGTTTACCAGCTCAATAGCAGATCAGCTCAATACTTTAACTCACACAATATTCACGCTGCCTACATTATTTTACATTCTTCAATTCCTCAGGATTCAACATTTCATCCCTATTTTCCCCCTCTCTATCTCCTCTCTCTACTCCCTCCCTACCCCTCTTCTCTCTCTACCTCTCTTCTCTCCCAACCGCCCTCTCTTCCTCACTCTACCTCTCTTCTCTCTCTACCGCCCTCTCTTCCTCACTCTACCTCTCGCTCTTCCCTCTCAACCTCCCTCTCGCTCTTCCCTCTCTACCTCCTTCTACCTCTCTCTCTTCCCTCTCTACCTCTCTTCTCTCTCTACCTCCCTCTCAATCTCCCTCTAACTCTTCCCTCTCTACCTCTCTTCTCTCTCTACCTCCCTCTCTTCCTCACTCTACCTCCCTCTCAACCTCCCTCTCGACCCCCCTCGCTTCCCTCTCTACCTCTCTCTCCCCTCTCTCTACCTCCCTCTCTTTCCTCTCTATCTCTCTTTTCTCTCACTACCTCCCTCTCTACCTCTCTCTTCTCTCTCTACCTCCCTCTCTACCTCTCTACCTCTCTTCTCTCTCTACCTCCCTCTCTTCCCTCTCTTCCCTCTCTACCTCCCTCTCTTCCCTCTCTACCTCCCCATCTCCCACCCTCTCTTCTCTCTCTTCCCTCTCTACATCTCCTCTCTTCACCCCCCTCTTTCCTCTCCTTCCCTCTCTTCCTCACTCTACCTCCCTCTCAACCTCCCTCTCTACCACCCTCTCTTCCTCACTCTACCTCCCTCTCTTCCCTCTCTACCTCCCCATCTCCCACCCTCTCTTCTCTCTCTTCCCTCTCTACCTCCCCATCTCCCACCCTCTCTTCTCTCTCTTCTCTCTTCACCTCCCTCTTTCCTCTCTACCTCCCTCTCTTCCCTCTCTACCTCCCTCTCTTCCTCACTCTACCTCCCTCTCTACCTCCCTCTCTTGCCCATCTCCCAACCTCTCGTCTTTCTCTTCCCTCTCTACCTCCCTCTCTCTATATATCTATATCTCAATGAGTCTGTTCCGTCCTCTCTGATGTGTGAGTGTTTGCGTGTGTGATGTGTGGACCCTGTCTACTCTGATGTTCTGTGTCCCTGAATGCCTCGCCACTGTCTTCCAGCCTGAGTTAATAATGACATCAACGGTCATGTGAAACCAGCTGACGATGGAACAGTGGACAGTCACTAGAACACATGTCTCCTACCTCCTCTACAACACACACTGTTACAGCAACACACACCAGCAACACACACTGTTACAGCAACGCACACTGTTACAGCAACACACACCAGCAACACACACCAGCAACACACACTGTTACAGCAACACACACCAGCAACGCACACTGTTACAGCAACACACACTGTTACAGCAACACAGACTGTTACAGCAACACACACCAGCAACACACACCAGCAACACACACCAGCAACACACACTGTTACAGCAACACACACCAGCAACACACACTGTTACAGCAACACACACTGTTACAGCAACACACACCAGCAACACACACCAGCAACACACACTGTTACAGCAACACACACCAGCAACACACACCAGCAACACACACCAGCAACACAGACTGTTACAGCAACACACACTGTTACAGCAACACACACCAGCAACACACACCAGTAACACACACTGTTACAGCAACACACACCAGCAACACAGACTGTTACAGCAACACACACCAGCAACACACACTAGCAACACAGACTGTTACAGCAACACACACCAGCAACACACACCAGCAACACACACTGTTACAGCAACACACACCAGCAACACACACTGTTACAGCAACACACACCAGCAACACACACTGTTACAGCAACACACACCAGCAACACACACTGTTACAGCAACACACACCAGCAACACACACCAGCAACACACACTGTTACAGCAACACACACCAGCAACACACAACAGCAACACACACTGTTACAGCAACACACTTTGTTACAGCAACACACACCAGCAACACACACTGTTACAGCAACACACACCAGCAACACACACCAGCAACACACACTGTTACAGCAACACACACCAGCAACACACACTGTTACAGCAACACACTTTGTTACAGCAACACACACCAGCAACACACTCTGTTACAGCAACACTCCCCTGCCCTCCCTTCCCTCCTCTCTCTCTTCCTTTCTTGTAAGTGATCCCCTCCTACCCGGTAACACTAGATGTCTACTCTGGCCAATGCGCTGTTAGCTGGAGAGCTAGCTGAGTCTATAGAATGCACTGCATGGACAGACAGACAGAGTGAGATCCCTCACCACTGACATTAAGACACGAGAGAGAGAGAGAGAGAGAGAGAGAGAGAGAGAGAGAGAGAGAGAGAGAGAGAGAGAGAGAGAGAGAGAGAGAGAGAGAGAGAGAGAGAGAGAGAGAGAGAGAGAGAGAGAGAGAGAGATCCCTCACACTGACAATAAGACACAGACAGAGAGAGAGAGAGAGAGAATCTAGAATCCCTTACTGGTCTAGCCTAGAATCTGGAATGTCTTACCAGTCTAGAATCTGGAATGTCTCACCAGTCTAGAATCTGGAATGTCTTACCAGTCTAGAATCTGGAATGCCTACCAGTCTAGAATCTAGAATGCCTTACTGGTCTAGCCTAGAATCTGGAATGTTTTACCAGTCTAGAATCTGGAATGCCTACCAGTCTAGAATCTAGAATGCCTTACTGGTCTAGCCTAGAATCTGGAATGTCTTACCAGTCTAAAATCTGGAATGCCTACCAGTCTAGAATCTAGAATGCCTTACTGGTCTAGCCTAGAATCTGGAATGCCTTACCAATCTAGAATATGGAATGTCTCACCAGTCTAGAATCTAGAATGCCTTACTGGTCTAGCCTAGAATCTGGAATGCCTTACCAATCTAGAATATGGAATGTCTCACCAGTCTAGAATCTGGTAGGCCTTACGAGTCTAAAATCTAGAATGCCTTACCGGTCTAGCCTAGAATCTGGAATGCCTTACCAATCTAGAATATGGAATGTCTCACCAGTCTATAATCTGGTAGGCCTTACGAGTCTAAAATCTAGAATGCCTTACAGGTCTAGCCTAGAATCTGGAATGCCTTACCAATCTAGAATATGGAATGTCTCACCAGTCTATAATCTGGTAGGCCTTACGAGTCTAAAATCTAGAATGCCTTACAGGTCTAGAACCTGGAATGACTTACTACATTAGAATCTAGCATGTCTAACCATACTATAATCTAGAATGTTTTACCAGTCTAGCCTAAAATCCAGTCTATAATCTGGAATAATTTGCCAGTCTAGAATCTGGAATGGTTTAGCAGTCTAGAATCTGGAATGCCTTACCAGTCTATAATCTAGAATGCTTTACCAGTCTATAATCTAGAATGCCTTACCAATCGAGAATTTGGAATGCCTTACCAGTCTTTAATCTGGGATGCCTTACCCGTCTAGAATATGGAATGCCTTATCAGCCTATAATCTAGAAGGCTTTACCAGTCTATAATCTGGAGGGATTTACCAGTCTAGAATACCTTACCAGTCTAGAATCTGGAATGCTTTACCTGTCTAGAATCTGGAATGCCTTACCAGTCTAGAATCTAGAATGCCTTATCAGTCTAGCATATGGAATGCCGTACCAGTCTAAAATCTGGAATGCTTTACCAGTCTAGAATCTGGAATGCTTTACCAGTCTAGATTCTGGAATGCGTTACCATTCTAGAATCTGGAATGCTTTGCCATTCTAGAATCTGGAATGATTTACCAATCTTGAATGCCTTACCAATCTAGAATCTAGAATGCCTTACAAATCTAGAATCTAGAATGCCTTACCAGTCTAGAATCTAGAATTCCTTACCAATCTAGAATCTAGAATGCCTTACCCGTCTAGAATCTAGAATGCCTTACCAATCTAGAATCTAGAATGCCTTACCAGTCTAGTCTAGAATCTGGAATGCCTTACCAGTCTAGAGTCTAGAATGCTTTACCAATCTAGAGTCTAGAATGCTTTACCAATCTAGAATGCTTTACCAATCTAGAGTCTAGAATGCTTTACCAATCTAGAATGCTTTACCAATCTAGAATGCTTTACCAATCTAGAGTCTAGAATGCTTTACCAATCTAGAATGCTTTACCAATCTAGAATCCAGAATTCCCTACCAGTGTAGTCTAGAATCTGGAAAGCCTTAGGAGTCTAGAACTTGGAATGGCTTACCAGTCTAGATTCTAGAATGCCTTCGGGCTGTTTTCTGGGTACAGGTCTCCCAGAGCGAAGAGGCGAGTGGTTATGTACCTCTGTGTGTTATTCTTCAACACAGTGAGGGACTTCCACAGTAAAACCTTCTTATTGCTTAGATCAGATTCCTCCTCTTCTCTTTTCTCAGACTGAGATACATGGACCAAAATACTCACTACTACAAAGTAACACACAGCGCCCTATATCTCTGCTCCCACCCTTTCCTATCTCTCCTCATGTGTAAGAGACCAGCCAGCTAGCTGCATTTACTTACCCTGTCTAATGTGATCTGTTGTCCTCTCTCCTCATGTGTAAGAGACCAGCCAGCTAGCTGTATTACT
This sequence comes from Oncorhynchus gorbuscha, assembly GCF_021184085.1. NCBI lineage: Eukaryota > Metazoa > Chordata > Actinopteri > Salmoniformes > Salmonidae > Oncorhynchus > Oncorhynchus gorbuscha. The sequence continues at coordinate 96,408,685 of NC_060188.1, forward strand.
TACCCTGTCTATCCATTTCCTCTCTCCCAGAACATTTTTCTCTCCTTTCTCAACTTCTCTCCCCGTCACATTCCTCCCCTGGCCGTGCCTCTCTTCAGGCTGTGATGTCATGGGCGGGCAGACAGAGAGGCACAGGGTCTGGCTAAAAAAGGGAGTGTGTTCCCTCTCTTCTCTCTCCAGAAGCCAGAAACCCCTCCACACACAAACCCCCCTCTGTTTAGAGGAGTGAAACAGCACTCTACTCCCTCCCTCCCTCCCTCCCTCCCTCCCTCCCTCCCTCCCTCCCTCCCTCCCTCCCTCCCTCCCTCCCTCCCTCCCTCCCTCCCTCCCTCCCTCCCTCCCTCCCCCTCCCTCTCCCTCCCTCCCCCTCCCTCCCTCCCTCCCTCCCTCCCTCCCTCCCTCCCTCACCCTCCTTCTGTCCCTCCCCCTCCTTCTCTACCCTCCTTCTCCTCCCTCCTCCCTCCTTCTCCCCCCCCCTCCCTCCCCTCCCTCCCTCCTAGCAGGCTGCGCAGGGCACACTGTCACAGTCTGAGAGCTCACACATGAGCCCCAAATAAGGAGGAAGGGGGAGGGGACATTTTGGGCTAGGACAGTCAACTCAAATACATTTTTCCCTGTCACTAGGAAAGCATCCTGGGCCACTCCTATGGCCAAAATACTTTTGACTGCTGTTTAAATAAATAAACTACTGTATATACAGATGTCAACTGGGCTCCATGGTATCAGACAGGCAAGGTGTGTTTGTTTATCAGTGTTGTGCTGGCTGGTTCATGGGATCAGTAACCAAAGCCTGAGCCTGAGCCTGAGCCTCTCCTCTCCTCTCCTCTCCTCTCCTCTCCTCTCCTCTCCTCTCCTCTCCTCTCCTCTCCTCTCCTCTCCTCTCCTCTCCTCTCCTCTCCTTTCCTCTCCTCTCCTCTCCTCCCCTCCCCTAGGGGCGGGACTATACACTGGCTGATATCTATAAGCTGCACCTTCCCTTTCCCTCCACCCCTGTGCTATGCTACAGAACAGGGACACTTCTATTCTATGTTTAACTCATATTGAAGCAATGAGAAACAACGTGTCTGTTTCAGCAGAGGAGGTCTGTCTCATTGCGGTAGGGTGGAGGCAGCGACATCCATGGTTACAGAATCACAGACTTCCTGCTAGTTAGCAGAACAACAATAGCTTCAGTTAGTTGCTATGTTAAAACAATAGCTTCAGATACTAATTACTGTTTATTTAAAGGGCTTTTAAATAGTTACACTGCTTTAATGGGCTTATAACGTGACTGTTAAAAGGTCTGTTTCATGACAATCATCAAATGTATTCAGTCACACGATTAAAACCACAGTGAAACAACAGTGAATAGTCATAATGTTTTCCCGCTCAGTGGGCATAACCAACTACTGAGCCAGTAAGACCAGTAGGTAACAGCTGCAAAACCAGTAAGGATCAGCCTAAGGTCATGTACACCCAGGGGTCTCTAAGGGAGACTGGGACACCAGCAGGGAACCTTATCCCCCGGTTCTGCGGAACACAGGACACTAAATGACCAGACTTTCTCTTATTGACACCATACAACATGGCCTAGATAGAGGAACATAGAACAGCTGACACCACCTGTAACCATGGAGAAAGAACCACCTGTAACCATGGAGAAAGAACCACCTGTAACCATGGAGAAAGAACCACCTGGAGCCATGGAGAAAGAACCACCTGGAGCCATGGAGAAAGAACTACCTGGAGCCATGGAGAAAGAACCACCTGGAGCCATGGAGAAAGAACCACCTGTAACCATGGAGAAAGAACTACCTGGAGCCATGGAGAAAGAACCACCTGGAGCCATGGAGAAAAAACCACCTGTAACCATGGAGAAAGAACCACCTGTAACCATGGAGAAAGAACCACCTGTAACCATGGAGAAAGAACCACCTGGAGCCATGGAGAAAGAACTACCTGGAGCCATGGAGAAAGAACCACCTGTAACCATGGAGAAAGAACTACCTGGAGCCATGGAGAAAGAACCACCTGTAACCATGGAGAAAGAACCACCTGTAACCATGGAGAAAGAACCACCTGTAACCATGGAGAAAGAACCACCTGTAACCATGGAGAAAGAACCACCTGTAACCATGGAGATAGAACTACCTGGAGCCATGGAGAAAGAACCACCTGTAACCATGGAGAAAGAACCACCTGTAACCATGGAGAAAGAACCACCTGGAGCCATGGAGAATGAACCACCTGTAACCATGGAGAAAGAACCACCTGTAACCATGGAGAAAGAACCACCTGTAACCATGGAGAAAGAACCACCTGTAACCATGGAGAAAGAACTACCTGGAGCCATGGAGAAAGAACCACCTGTAACCATGGAGAAAGAACCACCTGGAGCCATGGAGAATGAACCACCTGTAACCATGGAGAAAGAACCACCTGGAGCCATGGAGAAAGAACCACCTGTAACCATGGAGAAAGAACCACCTGTAACCATGGAGAAAGAACCACCTGGAGCCATGGAGAATGAACCACCTGTAACCATGGAGAAAGAACCAGTGGAGGGGCTGGAGAGGTGGGGGGAGGGAGTTGGAGGGGTTGGAGAGCTGGAGGGGCTGGAGAGGTGGAGGAAGGGGGCTGGAGGGGCTGGAGAGGTGGAGGGAGGGGGCTGGAGGGGGCTGGAGAGGTGGAGGGGGAGGGGGCTGGAGGGGCTGGAGGGGCTGGAGGGGCAGGAGGGGGAGGTGGAGGGGCTGGAGAAGTGGAGGGAGGGAGGTGGAGGGGAGGGGAGTGGAGGAGAGCTGGAGGGAGGGAGAGGGGAGGGAGGGAGAGGTGGAGGGAGGGAGAGGTGGAGGGGCAGGAGAGGTGGAGGGAGGGAGGTGGAGCAGCAGGAGAGCTGGAGGGAGGGAGAGGTGGAGGGAGGGAGAGGTGGAGGGGCTGGAGAAGTGGAGGGAGGGAGAGGTGGAGGGAGGGAGAGGTGGAGGGGCAGGGGAGGTGGAGTGGCAGGAGAGCTGGAGGGAGGGAGAGGGGAGGGAGGGAGAGGTGGAGGGAGGGAGAGGTGGAGGGGCAGGAGGAGAGGTGGAGGGAGGGAAGTGGAGCAGCAGGAGAGCTGGAGGGAGGGAGAGATGGAGGGAGGGAGGAGGTGGAGGGGCTGGAGAAGTGGAGGGAGGGAGAGGTGGAGGGAGGGGAGGTGGAGGGGCTGGAGGGAAGTGGAGGGAGGGAGAGGGATGGAGGGAGGGAGGTGGAGGGGCAGGAGAGCTGGAGGGAGGGAGGGAGAGGTGGAGGGAGGGAGGTGGGAGGTGGAGGGAGGAGGTGGCTGGAGGGAGGGAGGGAGGGGAGGGAGGAGAGGTGGAGGGAGGGAGGGAGGGAGAGGTGGAGAGGTGGAGGGAGGGAGAGGTGGAGGGAGGGAGAGGGGAGGGGCAGGGAGGGAGGTGGAGGGGCAGGAGAGGTGGAGTGGCAGGAGAGATGGAGGGGCTGGAGAGGTGGAGGGAGGGGGCTGGAGGGGCTGGAGAGCTGGAGGGGCTGGAGAGGTGGAGGGAGGGAGAGGGGCTGGAGGGGCTGGAGAGGTGGAGGGAGGGAGGTGGAAGGAGGGAGGTGGAGGGAGGGAGGGGAGGTGGAGGGAGGGAGGTGGAGGAAGGGAGGTGGAGGGAGGGAGGGTGTGAGGGAGGGAGGGAGGGAGGGAGGTGGATGGAGGGAGGGAGGGAGGGAGGTGGAGGGGCTGGAGAGGTGGAGGGAGGGAGGTGGAAGGAGGGAGGGAGGTGGAGGGAGGGAGGGAGGTGGAGGGAGGGAGGGAGGTGGACGGGCAGGAGGGCTGGAGAGTGGAGGGAAGAAGATGGAGGGAGGGAGGGGAGGTGGAGGGAGTGGAGGTGGGAGGAGCTGGAGAGGTGGAGGGAGGAAGGTGGAAGGGGCTGGAGAGGTGGAGGGAGGGAGGTGGAGTGGCAGGAGAGGTGGAGGGAGGGAGGTGGAGGGTTTGGAGAGGTGGAGAGAGGGAGAGGGGAGGGAGGGAGAGGTGGAGGGAGGGAGGTGGAGGGAGGGAGGTGGAGTGGCAGGGGCTGGAGGTGTGGAGGGAGGGAGGTGGAGGGAGGGAGGTGGAGGGAGGGAGGTGGAAGGAGGGGAAGATGGGAGGTGGAGGGAGGGCAGGAGGAGATGGAGGGAGGAAGATGGAGGTGGAGGGAGGGACGTGGAAGGAGGGAGGTGGGAGGGAGGGAGGGAGGTGGAGGGGCTGGAGAGGTGTGGAGGGAGGGAGGTGGAGGGGCTGGAGGGAGGTGTAGGGAGGGAGGTGGAGGGGCTGGAGAGGTGGAGGGAGGGAGGTGGAGTGGCAGGAGAGGTGGAGGGAGGGAGGTGGAGGGTTAGGAGAGGTGGAGAGAGGGAGGGGAGGGAGGGAGAGGTGGGGAGGGAGGTGGAGGGAGGGAGGTGGAGGGGCAGGAGAGCTGGAGGGGCAGGGAGAGCTGGAGATGGAGGGAGGAGAGGGAGGGGGAGGGAGGTGGAGGTGGAGGGAGGGAGGTGGAGGGAGGGAGGTGGAGTGGAGGAGGTGGGTGGAGGGAGGGAGGGAGTGGAGGGAGGGAGAGTGGAGGGAGGGAGAGGTGGAGTGGCAGGAGAGATGGAGGGGCTGTAGAGGTGGAGGGGGGGAGTGGGAGGGAGGGGGCTGGAGGGGCTGGAGAGCTGGAGGGGCTGGAGAGGTGGAGGGAGGGGGCTGGAGGGGCTGGAGAGGTGGAGGGAGGGAGGTGGAAGGAGGGAGGGAGGGAGGTGGAAGGAGGAAGGGAGGTGGAGGGAGGGAGGTGGAGGGAGGGAGGGAGATGGAGGAAGGGAGGTGGAGGGAGGGAGGGAGGGAGGGAGGGTGTGAGGGAGGGAGGTGGATGGAGGGAGGGAGGTGGAGGGGCTGGAGAGATGGAGGGAGGGAGGTGGAAGGAGGGAGGGAGGTGGAGGGAGGGAGGGGAGGTGGAGGGGCAGGAGACGTGGAGGGAGGAAGATGGAGGGAGGCTGGAGGTGGAGGGAGGGAGGTGGAGGAGCTGGAGAGGTGGAGGGAGGAAGGTGAAGGGGCAGGAGAGATGGAGGGAGGGAGGTGGAGGGAGGGAGGTGGAAGGAGGGAGGTGGAAGGGCAGGAGAGGTGGAGGGAGGAAGATGGAGAGAGGGAGGTGGAAGGAGGGAGGTGGAAGGAGGGAGGTGGAGGGAGGGAGGGAGGTGGAGGGGCTGGAGAGGTGTAGGGAGGGAGGTGGAGGGTTAGGAGAGGTGGAAGGAGGGAGATGGAGGGGCAGGAGAGGTGGAGGGGCAGGAGAGGTGGAGGGGCAGGAGAGGTGGAGGGAGGTGTGTTTGTGGGAGGAATCATGGGTTCTGTCAGGTGACCTCTGCTCCGTTCCACAGCTAACTAGCTAACTAGTACACTGAACAACAATATAAACGCAGCATGTTAAGTGTTGGTCTCATGTTTCATGAGCTGAAATACAAGATCCCAGAACATTTTCCACACGCACAAAAAGCTGACTTCTCTAAAATGTTGTGCACAAATTAGTTTCTATCCCTGTTAGTGAACATTTATGCTTTGCCAAGATAATCCATCCACCTAACAGGTGTGGCATATCAATAAGTTGACTAAACAGCATGATCATTACACAGGTGCACCTTCTGCTGGGGACAATTTAAGGCCACTCTGAAATGTGCAGTTTTGTCACACAACACAACTCCACAGATGTCTCAAGTTTTGCAATTGGCATGAATGTCAACCAGAGATGTTGGCAGAGAATTGAATGGTCATTTCTCTAACATAAACCGCCTCCAATGTCGTTTTAGAGAATTGAATGGTAATTTCTCTCTAACATAAACCGCCTCCAATGTCGTTTTAGAGAATTAGGCAGTACGTCCCAACCGTCCTCGCCCTCAGTATACAAATAAGAGTTACTCAGGGATAATAATACCGTATCTCCCGTGTGTTCTAGCCAGTTTCCCATGATTCTTCACTGTTAAGACTCAACTGAAGAGGAAAGTTACATATGTTGTTTCAGAGTGGAACCACCAGAGAACAATTTGTAAGTCGCTCTGGATAAGAGCGTCTGCTAAATGACTTAAATGTAAATGTAAAACACTATTTAAAACTGAAGGCTGTTTTTATGAACTAAAAAAATATGCGGTAATTTTTAATATATATATATTTTTTTGCAAGTCACAGTAACCCAGTGACACTAAAGCCTCTGTTCTCTCTCTCTCACATACACAAACACACACACACACACACACACACACACACACACACACACACACACACACACACACACACACACGCACACACACACGCACACGCACACGCACAAAACACAAAACTATAAGGAATACACGGCAGGCTATTATGATTGTACTCTGTTGTACTTCTTGCTCCAGTAATGAAAGAGAGAAGATTAACTCAATCATATTATATAATGTATAATTTATAAACTGGGGGGCTTGATCCCTGAACGCTGATTGAGTTATATCCCCACAGCATGATGCTGCCACCACAATGCTTCACCGTAGAGATGGTGCCAGGTTTTCTCCAGACATAAGGCTTGGCATTCAGTCCAAAAAATTAAATCTTGGTTTCATCAGACCAGAGAATGTTTAGGTGCCTTTTGGCAAACTCCAAGCGGGCTGTGAAGTGCCTTTTACTGAGGAGTGGCTTCCGTCTGTCCATTCTACCATAAAGGCCTGATTGGTGGAATGCTGCAGAGATGCTAGTCCTTCTGGAAGGTTCTCCCATCTTCACAGAGGAACTCTGGAGCTCTGACCATCAGGTTCTTGGCATCCTCCATCATCAAGAGTCCTATGGAACCCTATTCCCTATATAGTGCACTACTTTAGACCAGAGCCCTATGGAACCCTATTCCCTATATAGTGCACTACTTTAGACCAGAGCCCTATGGAACCCTATTCCCTATATAGTGCACTACTTTAGACCAGAGCCCTATGGAACCCTATTCCCTATATAGTGCACTACTTTAGACCAGAGCCCTGTGGAACCCCCTAGTGCACTACTTTAGACCAGAGCCCTATGGAACCCTATTCCTATATAGTGCACTACTTTAGACCAGAGCCCTATGGAACCCTATAGTGCACTACTTTAGACCAGAGCCCTATGGAACCCTATTCCCTATATAGTGCACTACTTTAGACCAGAGCCCTATGGAACCCTATTCCCTATTCCCTATATAGTGCACTACTTTAGACCAGAGCCCTATGGAACCCTATTCCCTATATAGTGCACTACTTCAGACCAGAGCCCTATGGAACCCTATTCCCTATATAGTGCACTACTTCAGACCAGAGCCCTATGGAACCCTATTCCCTATATAGTGCACTACTTCAGACCAGAGCCCTATGGAACCCTATTCCCTATATAGTGCACTACTTCAGACCAGAGCCCTATGGAACCCTATTCCCTATATAGTGCACTACTTTAGACCAGAGCCCTATGGAACCCTATCCCCTATATAGTGCACTACTTTTGACCAGAGTCCTATGGAACCCTATTCCTTATATTTTTGTAATATTTATTTTACCTTTATTTAACTAGGCATGTCAGTTAAGAACAAATTCTTATTTTCAATGACGGCCTAGGAACAGTGGGCTAACTGCCTGTTCAGGGGTAGAATGACAGATTAGTACCTTGTCAGCTCGGGGGTTTGAACTTGCAACCTTTCGGTTACTAGTCCAACGCTCTAACCACTAGGCTACCCTGTCGCCTCTACACTCTAACCACTAGGCTACCCTGTCGCCTCTACACTCTAACCACTAGGCTACCTGCCACCTCTACACTCTAACCACTAGGCTACCTGTCGCCTCTACACTCTAACCACTAGGCTACCTGCCACCTCTACACTCTAACCACTAGGCTACCCTGTCGCCTCTACACTCTAACCACTAGGCTACCTGCCACCTCTACACTCTAACCACTAGGCTACCTGTCGCCTCTACACTCTAACCACTAGGCTACCTGTCGCCTCTACACTCTAACCACTAGGCTACCCTGCCACCCCTATAGTGCACTACTAAGGTTAGGGCCGAAAGGACTCTCATCAAAATGAATGGGATGTACCCAAGTCTCTATTCTGCTGTCCTGTCTTCCCAGCTCCTCTGTCTGGTCTATAAACATATGACTAACTTGATGCTGTTTTTAACACTGTGAATCACACTGACCAACACAGAGAGATGGGACATCAGACACTACGGTTAAACAAAGATGACCCAGTTAACTTTATAAAATGGGTAGTTTGAATCCTGGATGCTAATTGGCTGAAACAGTATTTTAGTGGTATGTACAGTATAGCAGCCATATGCAGATTTTTCAAAATGACGGTACAGTTATCTCCACATTACAAAGAGGATATAATTGACAATTTAGGTACCTTCACATTATGAAGAGAATACAATTGACATCCATGGTAACACATGGAGTGTGACGATTGGCTAAGATAACAGAAATAGAATTTTCTCCCATGGGGACACTCAAACTGGCCGCTAGTCCACTCATAATGACATAATTGACCTCAATGGGGACATCCGTTCTAATTCCATGATGAAGAAAAGAGGCCACATCGTATCACATGAAGCCACAGACAGACATGAACCTCTCACTAGCAGGGCCTTGGGCTCCGTCACAATCCCCAGTAACACAGTTTCTTCTTCCTAGAACCAGCCACAGATGGGCATCAACTGAACACGTGACACCAAAAGAACATGAGCTTCCACCACTGCTTACCACCCCAAGACCAGATCCCATCCGACTGACTTGTTTCAGTTGTCATGATGTTGGCTTTACAGCCAGACCTGGATTCAAATACTATTAGAAATCTTTCAAATACTTTGATTGTTTACTCTAGGCTGCCTGTAGTGGCAGATGGACAGGTTTACTCTAGGCTGCCTGTAGTGGCAGATGGACAGGTTTACTCTAGGCTGCCTGTACTGGCAGATGGACAGGTTTACTCTAGGCTGCCTGTAGTGGCAGATGGACAGGTTTACTCTAGGCTGCCTGTACTGGCAGATGGACAGGTTTACTCTAGGCTGCCTGTAGTGGCAGATGGACAGGTTTACTCTAGGCTGCCTGTAGTGGCAGATGGACAGGTTTACTCTAGGCTGCCTGTACTGGCAGATGGACAGGTTTACTCTAGGCTGCCTGTACTGGCAGATGGACAGGTTTACTCTAGGCTGCCTGTACTGGCAGATGGACAGGTTTACTCTAGGCTGCCTGTACTGGCAGATGGACAGGTTTACTCTAGGCTGCCTGTACTGGCAGATGGACAGGTTTACTCTAGGCTGCCTGTACTGGCAGATGGACAGGTTTACTCTAGGCTGCCTGTACTGGCAGATGGACAGGTTTACTCTAGGCTGCCTGTACTGGCAGATGGACAGGTTTACTCTAGGCTGCCTGTACTGGCAGATGGACAGGTTTACTCTAGGCTGCCTGTAGTGGCAGATGGACAGGTTTACTCTAGGCTGCCTGTAGTGGCAGATGGACAGGTTTACTCTAGGCTGCCTGTAGTGGCAGATGGACAGGTTTACTCTAGGCTGCCTGTAGTGGCAGATGGACAGGTTTACTCTAGGCTGCCTGTAGTGGCAGATGGACAGGTTTACTCTAGGCTGCCTGTAGTGGCAGATGGACAGGTTTACTCTAGGCTGCCTGTAGTGGCAGATGGACAGGTTTACTCTAGGCTGCCTGTAGTGGCAGATGGACAGGTTTACTCTAGGCTGCCTGTAGTGGCAGATGGACAGGTTTACTCTAGGCTGCCTGTACTGGCAGATGGACAGGTTTACTCTAGGCTGCCTGTACTGGCAGATGGACAGGTTTACTCTAGGCTGCCTGTAGTGGCAGATGGACAGGTTTACTCTAGGCTGCCTGTACTGGCAGATGGACAGGTTTACTCTAGGCTGCCTGTACTGGCAGATGGACAGGTTTACTCTAGGCTGCCTGTACTGGCAGATGGACAGGTTTACTCTAGGCTGCCTGTACTGGCAGATGGACAGGTTTACTCTAGGCTGCCTGTACTGGCAGATGGACAGGTTTACTCTAGGCTGCCTGTACTGGCAGATGGACAGGTTTACTCTAGGCTGCCTGTACTGGCAGATGGACAGGTTTACTCTAGGCTGCCTGTACTGGCAGATGGACAGGTTTACTCTAGGCTGCCTGTACTGGCAGATGGACAGGTTTACTCTAGGCTGCCTGTACTGGCAGATGGACAGGTTTACTCTAGGCTGCCTGTACTGGCAGATGGACAGGTTTACTCTAGGCTGCCTGTACTGGCAGATGGACAGGTTTACTCTAGGCTGCCTGTACTGGCAGATGGACAGGTTTACTCTAGGCTGCCTGTAGGCTGTGGCAGATGGACAGGTTTACTCTAGGCTGCCTGTAGTGGCAGATGGACAGGTTTACTCTAGGCTGCCTGTACTGGCAGATGGACAGGTTTACTCTAGGCTGCCTGTAGTGGCAGATGGACAGGTTTACTCTAGGCTGCCTGTACTGGCAGATGGACAGGTTTACTCTAGGCTGCCTGTAGTGGCAGATGGACAGGTTTACTCTAGGCTGCCTGTACTGGCAGATGGACAGGTTTACTCTAGGCTGCCTGTACTGGCAGATGGACAGGTTTACAGATCTAGGCTGCCTGTACTGGCAGATGGACAGGTTTACTCTAGGCTGCCTGTACTGGCAGATGGACAGGTTTACTCTAGGCTGCCTGTACTGGCAGATGGACAGGTTTACTCTAGGCTGCCTGTACTGGCAGATGGACAGGTTTACTCTAGGCTGCCTGTAGGCTGCCTGGCAGATGGACAGGTTTACTCTAGGCTGCCTGTACTGGCAGATGGACAGGTTTACTCTAGGCTGCCTGTACTGGCAGATGGACAGGTTTACTCTAGGCTGCCTGTACTGGCAGATGGACAGGTTTACTCTAGGCTGCCTGTACTGGCAGATGGACAGGTTTACTCTAGGCTGCCTGTACTGGCAGATGGACAGGTTTACTCTAGGCTGCCTGTACTGGCAGATGGACAGGTTTACTCTAGGCTGCCTGTAGTGGCAGATGGACAGGTTTACTCTAGGCTGCCTGTACTGGCAGATGGACAGGTTTACTCTAGGCTGCCTGTACTGGCAGATGGACAGGTTTACTCTAGGCTGCCTGTACTGGCAGATGGACAGGTTTACTCTAGGCTGCCTGTACTGGCAGATGGACAGGTTTACTCTAGGCTGCCTGTACTGGCAGATGGACAGGTTTACTCTAGGCTGCCTGTACTGGCAGATGGACAGGTTTACTCTAGGCTGCCTGTACTGGCAGATGGACAGGTTTACTCTAGGCTGCCTGTACTGGCAGATGGACAGGTTTACTCTAGGCTGCCTGTACTGGCAGATGGACAGGTTTACTCTAGGCTGCCTGTAGTGGCAGATGGACAGGTTTACTCTAGGCTGCCTGTACTGGCAGATGGACAGGTTTACTCTAGGCTGCCTGTAGGCTGCCTGGCAGATGGACAGGTTTACTCTAGGCTGCCTGTACTGGCAGATGGACAGGTTTACTCTAGGCTGCCTGTACTGGCAGATGGACAGGTTTACTCTAGGCTGCCTGTACTGGCAGATGGACAGGTTTACTCTAGGCTGCCTGTAGTGGCAGATGGACAGGTTTACTCTAGGCTGCCTGTAGTGGCAGATGGACAGGTTTACTCTAGGTTGCCTGTACTGGCAGATGGACAGGTTTACTCTAGGCTGCCTGTAGTGGCAGATGGACAGGTTTATAGCCATTTGGAGAATATTGTATTGGTTCATTAATTAAGCCACACAAACTCAATCAAGAACAGATCAAGTATTTTTAAATGATTTCATGTAGTATTTGAAAGCAGGTCTGCTCCACCTTCACCTAACCTCAACCCTCCTGTCCCTCTCCTCCTACCTTCAACAGTCATATTAGGACAATAGGGATTACATAACATGTTTTCTGAGAAGAGCAGGGTGAGGTTTGCAGGAAGACATAAAAGATAGCTGTGTTCCTGTCGACTGTTCGTCCTGAGCCCTCATCCCCCCCCATTCCCCGTCACCCCCCACATTCCCCGTCACCCCCCCCATTCCCCGTCATTCCCCGTCCCCCCATTCCCCGTCACCCCCCTTTCCCCGTCACCCCCTCCGCCACCTCACCCCGCACATCCTCATATCCTCCCCAGACAACTGGAGAGGAAGGGAAGCTCAGGTTTGAAGGAAAATTGAACTGACTGACAAAGATGCCAGGTTTACAGGGATGGTTCCTCCTCCAGTTACTAGGTTTAAAGGGATGGCTCCTCCTCCAGTTACTAGGTTTAAAGGGATGGCTCCTCCTCCAGTTACTAGGTTTAAAGGGATGGCTCCTCCTCCAGTTACTAGGTTTAAAGGGATGGCTCCTCCTCCAGTTACTAGGTTTAAAGGGATGGCTCCTCCTCCAGTTACTAGGTTTAAAGGGATGGCTCCTCCTCCTGTTACTAGGTTTAAAGGGATGGCTCCTCCTCCAGTTACTAGGTTTAAAGGGATGGCTCCTCCTCCAGTTACTAGGTTTAAAGGGATGGCTCCTCCTCCAGTTACTAGTTTTAAAGGGATGGCTCTTCCTCCTGTTACTAGGTTTAAAGGGATGGCTCCTCCTCCTGTTACTAGGTTTAAAGGGATGGCTCCTCCTCCAGTTACTAGCTTTAAAGGGATGGCTCCTCCTCCAGTTACTAGGTTTAAAGGGATGGCTCCTCCTCCAGTTACTAGGTTTAAAGGGATGGCTCCTCCTCCTGTTACTAGGTTTAAAGGGATGGCTCCTCCTCCTGTTACTAGGTTTAAAGGGATGGCTCCTCCTCCTGTTACTAGGTTTAAAGGGATGGCTCCTCCTCCTGTTACTAGGTTTAAAGGGATGGCTCCTCCTCCTGTTACTAGGTTTAAAGGGATGGCTCCTCCTCCAGTTACTAGGTTTAAAGGGATGGCTCCTCCTCCAGTTACTAGGTTTAAAGGGATGGCTCCTCCTCCAGTTACTAGGTTTAAAGGGATGGCTCCTCCTCCTGTTACTAGGTTTAAAGGGATGGCTCCTCCTCCAGTTACTAGGTTTAAAGGGATGGCTCCTCCTCCAGTTACTAGGTTTAAAGGGATGGCTCCTCCTCCTGTTACTAGATTTAAAGGGATGGCTCCTCCTCCTGTTACTAGATTTAAAGGGGTGGCTCCTCCTCCAGTTACTAGGTTTAAAGGGATGGCTCCTCCTCCTGTTACTAGATTTAAAGGGATGGCTCCTCCTCCTGTTACTAGATTTAAAGGGATGGCTCCTGCTCCTGTTACTAGCTTTAAAGTGATGGCTCCTCCTCCTGTTACTAGATTTAAAGGGATGGCTCCTCCCCCAGTTACTAGGTTTAAAGGGATGCTCCTCCTCCTGTTACTAGCTTTAAAGGGATGGCTCCTCCTCCAGTTACTAGCTTTAAAGGGATGCTCCTCCTCCTGTTACTAAATTTAAAGGGATGGTCCTCCTCCAGTTACTAGATTTAAAGGGATGGCTCCTCCTCCTGTTACTAGGTTTAATGGCTCCTCCTCCAGTTACTAGCTTTAAAGGGATGGCTCCTCCTCCTGTTACTAGCTTTAAAGGGATGGCTCCTCCTCCTGTTACTAGCTTTAAAGGGATGGCTCCTCCTCCTGTTACTAAATTTAAAGGGATGGTCCTCCTCCAGTTACTAGCTTTAAAGGGATGGCTCCTCCTCCTGTTACTAGCTTTAAAGGGATGGCTCCTCCTCCTGTTACTAGCTTTAAAGGGATGGCTCCTCCTCCTGTTACTAGCTTTAAAGGGATGGCTCCTCCTCCTGTTACTAGCTTTAAAGGGATGGCTCCTCCTCCTGTTACTAGCTTTAAAGGGATGGCTCCTCCTCCTGTTACTAAATTTAAAGGGATGGTCCTCCTCCAGTTACTAGCTTTAAAGGGATGGCTCCTCCTCCTGTTACTTGCTTTAAAGGGATGGCTCCTCCTCCTGTTACTAGCTTTAAAGGGATGGCTCCTCCTCCAGTTACTAGGTTTAAAGGGATGGCTCCTCCTCCAGTTACTAGCTTTAAAGGGATGGCTCCTCATCCTGTTACAGTGAGAGGAAGCAGTAAAACAGCAGACACCTTCCTATAGCCATTAGCATCCTGTCAGAAACACCTGTTAACCGAGTAGGTTACTAATTGTGTGCTTAGATAATGAGTAACTCAATGTGATGTAGGACAAATCTAGTTGAAATTAGAGCAACAATTGTAATCCCATACAAAATACTTTCAGTTTTATTTAAGCAAGGTATTGCATAACATCCTGCTCTGAGTAAATGGCCAATCCAACTGGAACTGCGCCATCCACATTGGCTCTGTCCTGGGAAACAATGACTATTGATTTCTACAATGTAATTTCCTGAAGGCTTCAAATCTGGATCACAGGACAACAGGCCGCTGGACAAACGGCACCCTATTCTCTATTATAGTGCACTACTTTAGACCAGAGCCCTATGGAACCCTATTCCCTAATTAGTACACTTCTTTAGACCAGAGCCCTATGGAACCCTATTCCCTATGTTGTGCACTACTTTAGACCAGAGCCCTATGGAACCCTATTCCCTAATTAGTACACTTCTTTAGACCAGAGCCCTATGGAACCCTATTCCCTATATAGTGCACTACTTTAGACCAGAGCCCTATGGAACCCTATTCCCTATATAGTGCACTACTTTAGACCAGAGCCCCATGGAACACTATTCCCTATGTTGTGCACTACTTTAGACCAGGACCCTATAGAACCCTATTCCCTACATAGTGCACTACTGGGCCATGGTGAAACGTAGTGCACTATGTAGGGTCAAGGACACAGACAATATCATCATATGGCCATGGGGAGGCAGGTAGCAAAGTGGTTGGAGCGTTGGGCCAGTAACCAACACGTTGCTCGATCGAATCCCCAAGCTGACAAGGTAAAAATCTGTCGTTCTTCCCCTGAACAAGGCAGTTAACCTACTGTTCCCCGGTAGAGCGTCATTGTAAATACGAATTTGTTCTTAACTGACTTGACTAGTTAAATAAAGGTAAAAATAAATAGATGAATGTTACCTACATAGACAGGAGTGCCCATTAACATTACTGTAGAGGTAATCCAATTCTAGACTTGAGCCACAGGTATGTGATGTTACCTTCAGACGCGCTTCCGAAGAAACCACCGAACAGAGAATCCAAAACTAACATTCATTTTACAAACAAAGGTCAAAGGCCATCGATAATCAAATCAAAGGCCATCGATAATCAAATCAAAGGCCATCGATAATCAAATCAAAGGCCATCGATAATCAAATCAAAGGCCATCGATAATCAAATCAAAGGTCATCGATAATCAAATCAAAGGCCATCGATAATCAAATCAAAGGCCATCGATAATCAAATCAAAGGCCATCGATAATCAAATCAAAGGCCATCGATAATCAAATCAAAGGCCATCGATAATCAAATCAAAGGCCATCGATAATCAAATCAAAGGCCATCGATAATCAAATCAAAGGCCATCGATAATCAAAGTTAAAGAGATCAGGTTAAAACGGTACACAAAAGTTATAGTCTAATAGCTGCTTTTTTAGTTCCATGTATTAGCATAGTATAGCGGTAAGTAAAACTGTGAAGTATAACCATACCTGAGTAGATCCATACTGCCATCAACCTGATACCTGAGGTCTAGTTGACCCATGCTGCCATCAACCTGATACCTGAGGTCTAGTTGACCCATACTGCCATCAACCTGATACCTGAGGTCTAGTTGACCCATACTGCCATCAACCTGATACCTGAGGCCTAGTAGATCCATACTGCCATCAACCTGATACCTGAGGTCTAGTTGACCCATACTGCCATCAACCTGATACCTGAGGCCTAGTAGATCCATACTGCCATCAACCTGATACCTGAGGTCTAGTTGACCCATACTGCCATCAACCTGATACCTGAGGTCTAGTTGACCCATACTGCCATCAACCTGATACCTGAGGCCTAGTAGATCCATACTGCCATCAACCTGATACCTGAGGTCTAGTTGATCCATACTGCCATAAACCTAGACACTGTTATACTGTATTATAACACATTAACAATACCATGGTGATAGACTCTGTTCTACTGTATTACAACACATTAACATGGTGATAGACTCTGTTCTACTGTATTACAACACATTACCATGGTGATAGACTCTGTTCTACTGTATTACAACACATTAACATGGTGATAGACTCTGTTCTACTGTATTACAACACATTACCATGGTGATAGACTCTGTTCTACTGTATTACAAAACATTACCATGGTGATAGACTCTGTTCTACTGTATTACAACATTACCATGGTGATAGACCCTGTTCTACTGTATTACAACACATTAACATTACCATGGTGATAGACCCTGTTCTACTGTATTATAACACATTAACATTACCATGGTGATAGACCCTGTTCTACTGTATTACAACACATTAACATTACCATGGTGATAGACCCTGTTCTACTGTATTACAACACATTAACATTACCATGGTGATAGACCCTGTTCTACTGTATTATAACACATTAACATTACCATGGTGATAGACTCTGTTCTACTGTATTAGAACACATTAATATTACCATGGTGATAGACCCTGTTCTACTGTATTACAACACATTAACATTACCATGGTGATAGACTCTGTACTACTGTATTACAACACATTAAGATTACCATGGTGATAGACCCAGTTCTACTGTATTACAACATTACCATGGTGATAGACTCTGTTCTACTGTATTATGTATGTATGGAGCTGTGGAGTCAGTGAGAGACTAACTCATTCACCGTGGACTGTCTGTGTCTTGGAGCTGTGGAGTCCGTGAGAGACTAACTCATTCACCGTGGACTGTCTGTGTCATTGAGGGACTAACAGACAGTCTGCCACTCATTCACTATATCTGCATCCCAGATAGCACTGGGCTCTGGTCTAAAGTAGTGCACTATATAGGGAATAGGGTTTATAGTGGCTCTGATATATTTAATATTTGCACTATTATTAGGGAATATGGTTCCATAGGGCTCTGGTCTAAAGTAGTGCACTATATAGGGAATAGGGTCCCATAGGGCTCTGGTCTAAAGTAGTGCACTATATAGGGAATAGGGTTCCATAGGGCTCTGGTCTAAAGTAGTGCACTATATAGGGAATAGGGTTCCATAGGGCTCTGGTCTAAAGTAGTGCACTATATAGGGAATAGGGTCCCATAGGGCTCTGGTCTAAAGTAGTGCACTATATAGGGAATAGGGTTCCATAGGGCTCTGGTCTAAAGTAGTGCACTATATAGGGAATAGGGTTCCATAGGGCTCAGGTCTAAAGTAGTGCATCTATAGGGAATAGGGTCCCATAGGGCTCTGGTCTAAAGTAGTGCACTTATATGAGGTTGAATAGGGTCCATAGGGCTCTGGTCTAAAGTAGTGCACTATATATAGGGAATAGGGTCCATAGGGCTCTGGTCTTAAAGTAGTGCACTACTGTTCCATATGGGAATAGGGTCCATAGGGCTCTGCTGTTGCACTGAATATAGGGAATAGGGTTCCATAGGGCTCTGGTTAAAGTAGTGCAGGTTATTTTAGGGAATAGGGTCCATAGGGCTCTGGTCTAAAGTAGTGCACTATATATAGGGAATAGGGTCCCATAGGGCTCTGGTCTAAAGTAGTGCACTATATATAGGGAATAGGGTCCCATAGGGCTCTGGTCTAAAGTAGTGCACTATATATAGGGAATAGGGTCCATAGGGCTCTGGTCTAAAGTAGTGCACTATATATAGGGAATAGGGTCCCATAGGGCTCTGGTCTAAAGTATTGCACACATTAACATTAGGGAATAGGGTCCCATAGGGCTCTGGTCTAAAGTAGTGCACTATATATATGGGAATAGGGTCCCATAGCTCTGGTCTAAAGTAGTAGAACACTATATATAGGGAATAGGGTCCCATGGGGCTCTGGTCTAAAGTAGTGCACTATATATAGGGAATATGGTGATAGGCTCTGTACTAAAGTAGTGCACTATATATAGGGAATAGGGTCCATAGGGCTCTGGTCTAAAGTAGTGCACTATATATAGGGAATAGGGTCCCATAGGGCTCTGGTCTAAAGTAGTGCCCTATATATAGGGAATAGGGTCCCATAGGGCTCTGGTCTAAAGTAGTGCACTATATATAGGGAATAGGGTCCCATAGGGCTCTGGTCTAAAGTAGTGCACTATATATAGGGAATAGGGTCCCATAGGGCTCTGGTCTAAAGTAGTGCACTATATAGGGAATAGGGTTCCATAGGGCTCTGGTCTAAAGTAGTGCACTATATATAGGGAATAGGGTTCCATAGGGCTCTGGTCTAAAGTAGTGCACTATATAGGGAATAGGGTTCCATAGGGCTCTGGTCTAAAGTAGTGCACTATATAGGGAATAGGCTTCCATAGGGCTCTGGTCTAAAGTAGTGCACTATATATAGGGAATAGGGTCCCATAGGGCTCTGGTCTAAAGTAGTGCACTATATATAGGGAATAGGGTTCCATAGGGCTCTGGTCTAAAGTAGTGCACTATATATAGGGAATAGGGTTCCATAGGGCTCTGGTCTAAAGTAGTGTACTATATAGGGAATAGGGTTCCATAGGGCTCTGGTCTAAAGTAGTGCACTATATAGGGAATAGGGTTCCATAGGGCTCTGGTCTAAAGTAGTGCACTATATAGGGAATAGGGTTCCATAGGGCTCTGCTCTAAAGTAGTGCACTATATAGGGAATAGGGTTCCATAGGGCTCTGGTCTAAAGTAGTGCACTATATAGGGAATAGGCTTCCATAGGGCTCTGGTCTAAAGTAGTGCACTATATAGGGAATAGGGTTCCATAGGGCTCTGGTCTAAAGTAGTGCACTATATAGGGAATAGGGTTCCATAGGGTTCTGGTCTAAAGTAGTGCACTATATAGGGAATAGGGTTCCATAGGGCTCTGGTCTAAAGTAGTGCACTATATAGGGAATAGGGTCCCATAGGGCTCTGGTCTAAAGTAGTGCACTATATAGGGAATAGGGTTCCATAGGGCTCTGGTCTAAAGTAGTGCACTATATAGGGAATAGGGTTCCATAGGGCTCTGGTCTAAAGTAGTGCACTATATAGGGAATAGGGTCCCATAGGGCTCTGGTCTAAAGTAGTGCACTATATATAGGGAATAGGGTTCCATAGGGCTCTGGTCTAAAGTAGTGCACTATATAGGGAATAGGGTTCCATAGGGCTCTGGTCTAAAGTAGTGCACTATATAGGGAATAGGGTTCCATAGGGTTCTGGTCTAAAGTAGTGCACTATATAGGGAATAGGGTTCCATAGGGCTCTGGTCTAAAGTAGTGCACTATATAGGGAATAGGGTTCCATAGGGCTCTGGTCTAAAGTAGTGCACTATATAGGGAATAGGGTACCATAGGGCTCTGGTCTAAAGTAGTGCACTATATAGGGAATAGGGTTCCATAGGGCTCTGGTCTAAAGTAGTGCACTATATAGGGAATAGGGTTCCATAGGGCTCTGGTCTAAAGTAGTGCACTATATAGGGAATAGGGTTCCATAGGGCTCTGGTCTAAAGTAGTGCACTATATAGGGAATAGGGTTCCATAGGGCTCTGGTCTAAAGTAGTGTACTATATAGGGAATAGGGTTCCATAGGGCTCTGGTCTAAAGTAGTGCACTATATAGGGAATTTGGGGTCCATTCCCATATCTGACACCCAGAGTTTAGGGCTCTGACTGCAACACACACAGCAGTTCCCTCCCTCCCTCCCTCCCTCCCTCCCTCCCTCCCTCCCTCCCTCCCTCCCTCCCTCCCTCCCTCCCTCCCTCCCTCCCTCCCTCCCTCCCTCCCTCCCTCCCTCTCTCAGTCACTGACCACAGTAGGCTACATACAGTGCTGCAGGAGAGAGAGACAGAGAGAGAAACATCTGCAGTCAGTCAGCTAGCTCCGCTGACCTGTTTAGGGCTTCTCTCCATCTCTCCCTCACTTTCTCTCTCTGCTCTCTCTCTCTCTCTCTCTCTCTCTCTCTCTCTCTCTCTCTCTCTCTCTCTCTCTCTCTCTCTCTCTCTCTCTCTCTCTCTCTGCTCTCTCTCTCTCTCTCTCTGCCTCTCTCTCTGCCTCTCTCTCTCTCTCTCTCTCTCTCTCTCTGCCTCTCTCTCTGCCTCTCTCTCTCTCTCTCTCTCTCTCTCTCTCTCTCTCTCTCTCTCTCTCTCTCTCTCTGCCTGTCTCTCTCTCTCTCTCTCTCTCTCTGCCTCTCTCTCTCTCTCTCTCTCTCTCTCTCTCTCTCTCTCTCTCTCTCTCTCTCTCTCTCTTTTGCAGGATGCAGTATCAGGTGTCACGTATCCTTACCACCCCCCGTACAACACTTTTACTAACTAAATGATCACATGACGACCTTTACATGTCATATGAACACATGCGAAGCTGAGGACATACTTACATTGTAATTTTGGACTACATATTAACCACAAACAGGAACTATTGTTAATTAAAGACGAACACAGAGTGATGCATCAATGACTAATAACTAACTTAGGGTTTCCAAAACCTGGTCCTCAGGACCCCAGGGGGTGCCCCCCCCCCCACACACACACACTGTGTCATAAAAACAAACAGAAAAACGTTCACCTTGGGGTTCCAAGGACCAGGTTTGGGTAACACTGCCAACTCATACCTGTTCACTGCATCAGGCATCAAACCCTGATCTGTCTGTGGATTCCAAACGTGCCTTATCGTTTAGATGCTTAAGATACCGGCAATGCTACGGTAGGAAAAAATACTTCTCGGTACACTTCTGTCAACCCGGAGGGAATAATGCGCAACGCTATTGATGCACCCGGTTTACAGTTACCAGTTACCGGTTACCGTTGATATGCAGCAGAACAGATGATCCTCTGAGCTCGAGCTTTGCAGCAGTTATGTCTTGAATGACATTGAGCGGTTTGCCACACGCTTCTTCCCTCTCTCTCTCTCTCTCTGTCTCTCTCTCTCTCTCTCTCTCTCTCTCTCTCTCTCTCTCTCTCTCTCTCTCTCTCTCTCTCTCTCTCTCTCTTCTTCACTAGCTCGGACTGTTGTCTCTCTCGCTCTCCCTCTCCCCCTCTCTCTCTGTTCTACCCGTTTCTCTCAAACCACGCTGTTGAATAATGCAAGTCTAATGCGGTCCACTCCCAAAGGTTTCTCTCCCATTCTAGGGCAATCGGGGACTGATCACAGAGAGAGGCCACAAAATGCGCTCAGCGACGCAGCTCGGGTTACCGCCTGGTTCTCTATTCAACTGTGTAACCATCTTACCACCATCCTGCTTTTGTACCACCTCCCAATAGCACCGGAGCGGAACATGCCCCCCCCCCCGGGGGGATGTTTGAAGGCATTTTTTTGCGGGAACAATAACAAACACAGTACACAGTAGAGTACACAGACGCCTTAGATCAATGACGTTGTGCAACAACAGGCTAACTAACTGGTGATAAGTGAGAGGCACTGGCATAATGCAGTTTCTCTGGACCCCCGCAAGTTCGGAGTTCGCCCCCCCCCCAACCCCACTCCCTAAAAAATAAATGTAATGCTTCAGCCAAGCAGCCACAGAACTAATAGACGACCGATCCCCGTCCATGGTGCTGATATTGCGACATGTCTATGAGGCTGCATATCGAATCGATGTTCGGCTTTCAGTGGCGCCAAGGCATGTTTATTTATTTATTTATTTATTTGTATTTATTTCACCTTTATTTAACCAGGTAGGCCAGTTGAGAACAAGTTCTCATTTACAACTGCGACCTGGTCAAGATAAAGCAAAGCAGTTAGACACAAACAACAACACAGAGTTACACATGGCGTAAAACCAACCTACAGTCAATAACACAATAGAATGTCTATATACAGTGTGTCCACATGAGGTAAGATAAGGGAGGTAAAGGCAATAAATAGGCCATGGTGGTGAAATAATTACAATATAGCAAATAAACACTGGAGTGATAGATGTGCAGAAGATGAATGTGCAAGTAGAGATACTGGGGTGCAAAGGAGCAAAATAAATCAAATAAATAACAGTATGGGGATGAGGTAGTTGATGGGCTATTTACAGATGGGCTACGTACAGGTGCAGTAATCTGTGAGCTGCTCTGACAGCTGATGCTTAAAGCTAGTGAGGGAGATATGAGTCCCCAGCTTCAGTGATTTTTGCAATTAGTTCCAATCATTGGCAGCAGAGAACTGGAAGGAAAGGCGGCCGAAGGAGGAATTGGCTTTGGGGGTGACCAGTGAAATATACCTGCTGGAGAGCGTGCTACGCGTATACATGTAGCCTATAGCTTTGCTTTAGCTAGTGCTTCTACATCTGCATTGCTTGCTGTTTGGGGTTTTAGGCTGGGGGTTTCTGTATAAGCACTTTGTGACATTTGTTGATTTGATTTGTATAAATGTTTATCGGTAAGCCTATTTGGTCATAATGGTCTCATGTTAATAAGCCTAAAATTTCATGAAGCTACAGTATAGATGGTATTGCACTGCTGACATTTAGACTTCTGGCTAGTGGCAATAATGTAATTGCTTGTTCAGTAATTGAAGTTAGAAAATTCCAACCAACTGATAGCCTAACCTGAACCTGCATGTTATGAGCAAACTCTGCACTCACTCCCAGCCTGGATAGTCAGCCCACCCTCAAATCACTAGTTTACTAGGGATGATTTCATCATGCAGTGTAGCCTACTACCTATAGCCATCTACCTATAGCCATCTACCTATAGCCATCTACCTATAGCCATCTATCTATAGCCTACTACCTATAGCCATCTACCTATAGCCATCTACCTATAGCCATCTACCTATAGCCATCTACCTATAGCCATCTACCTATAGCCATCTACCTATAGCCTACTATCTACAGCCATCTACCTATAGCCATCTACCTATAGCCATCTACCTATAGCCATCTACCTATAGCCTACTACCTATAGCCATCTACCTATAGCCATCTACCTATAGCCATCTACCTATAGCCATCTACCTATAGCCATCTACCTATAGCCATCTACCTATAGCCATCTACCTATAGCCATCTACCTATAGCCATCTACCTATAGCCATCTACCTATAGCCATCTACCTATAGCCATCTACCTATAGCCATCTACCTATAGCCATCTACCTATAGCCATCTACCTATAGCCATCTACCTATAGCCATCTACCTATAGCCATCTACCTATAGCCATCTACCTATAGCCATCTACCTATAGCCTACTATCTACAGCCATCTACCTATAGCCATCTACCTATAGCCATCTACCTATAGCCATCTACCTATAGCCTACAGCCATCTACCTATAGCCATCTACCTATAGCCATCTACCTATAGCCTACCTATAGCCATCTACCTATAGCCATCTACCTATAGCCATCTACCTATAGCCATCTACCTATAGCCTACTACCTATAGCCATCTACCTATAGCCATCTACCTATAGCCATCTACCTATAGCCATCTACCTATAGCCTACTACCTATAGCCATCTACCTATAGCCATCTACCTATAGCCATCTACCTATAGCCATCTACCTATAGCCATCTACCTATAGCCATCTACCTATAGCCTACTACCTATAGCCATCTACCTATAGCCATCTACCTATAGCCATCTACCTATAGCCATCTACCTATAGCCTACTACCTATAGCCATCTACCTATAGAGCAACAGAGAGGGGAAGCGGGAGCAGGTGTGATACTACATAGAGGGCTATAGTAGCTACAGTATGCTACTGCTTGTCTCTCTCTTGTTTTCTACATAGAGGGCTATAGTA
This sequence comes from Oncorhynchus gorbuscha, assembly GCF_021184085.1. Taxonomy (NCBI): domain Eukaryota; kingdom Metazoa; phylum Chordata; class Actinopteri; order Salmoniformes; family Salmonidae; genus Oncorhynchus; species Oncorhynchus gorbuscha. Next base: position 96,432,482 of record NC_060188.1, read on the forward strand.
GCTACAGTATGCTACTGCTTGTCTCTCACTTGTTTTCTACATAGAAGGCTATAGTAGCTACAGTATGCTACTGCTTGTCTCTCTCTCTTGTTTTCTACATAGAGGGCTATAGTAGCTACAGTATGCTACTGCTTGTCTCTCTCTTGTTTTCTACATAGAGGGCTATAGTAGCTACAGTATGCTACTGCTTGTCTCTCTCTCTTGTTTTCTACATAGAGGGCTATAGTAGCTACAGTATGCTACTGCTTGTCTCTCTCTCTTGTTTTCTACATAGAGGGCTATAGTATGCTACTGCTTGTGTCACGCCCTGACCATAGAGAGTCCTGGGGGTTCACTATGATGCAATAGCTCAGAGCGTGACTAGGGGGGTGTTCTAGTCTTGAGCGTGTCATCAGTCCAGTGCCACCTGTGCCGGCTCCCAGCACTCGTCCACCAGTGCGTGTGTACAGCCCAGAACCTCCAGTGACGGTCTACAGCCCAGAACCTCCAGTGACGGTCTACAGCCCAGAACCTCCAGTGATGGTCTACAGCCCAGAACCTCCAGTGATGGTCTACAGCCCAGAACCTCCAGTGATGGTCAACGGTCTGGAACCTCCAGTGACGGTCAACGGTCTGGAACCTCCAGTGATGGTCTACAGCCCAGAACCTCCAGTGATGGTCTACAGCCCAGAACCTCCAGTGATGGTCAACGGTCTGGAGCCTCCAGTGACGGTCAACGGTCCGGAACCTCCAGTGACGGTCAACGGTTCGGAACCTCCAGTGACGGTCAACGGTTCGGAACCTCCAGTGACGGTCAACGGTTCGGAACCTCCAGTGACGGTCAACGGTTCGGAACCTCCAGTGACGGTCAACGGTCTGGAACCTCCAGTGACGGTTCCACAGCCCAGAACCTCCAGTGACGGTCAACGGCCCGGGGGGGGGTGGTACTGTAGGGGGGGGGTGGTACTGTCACGCCCTGACCATAGAGAGCCCTTGCTATTTTGTGTGTAAATGTTTTTACCACGGCCTGTAGGCCTGGTATTGACATCCAAGACAGTCTTTCCTGAGACAATGTGCATTAGATGTCCATTGCGCTGCACACAATTTAAACGTAGTCTTGAATGATGCATGCCAAGATATACCAGAGACAAGGGAACGTTGATTTTGCAACAGCACAACACAAACGCCGGTTCACCAGTATGAACGAAATCGCAAACCAACCACTTTTTTTTGCTTGTTTGAGAGCTCAAAGAACTGTTGTTGCTAAATATGATAAATATGTTGCATCTGCCAAAATGTCTTCTTTCCAGGAGGGAGGTAGAGGCAGGGTGGAGGAGGGAGGTAGAGGCAGGAGGGAGGAGTGAGGTAGAGGCAAGGGGAGGAGGGAGTTAGATGCAGGGGGGAGGAGGGAGGTAGAGGCAGGGGAGGAGGAGGGAGGTAGAGGCATGGGAGGAGGAGGGAGGTAGAGGCAGGGGGAGGAGGGAGGTAGAGGCATGGGAGGAGGAGGGAGGTAGAGGCAGGGGGAGGAGGGAGGTAGAGGCAGGGGGGAGGAGGGAGGTAGAGGCAAGGGAGGAGGAGGGAGGTAGAGACAGGGGGAGGAGTGAGGTAGAGGCAGGGGGAGGAGGGAGGTAGAGGCAGGGGAGGAGGAGGGAGGTAGAGCCAGGGGGAGGAGTGAGGTCGCGGCAGGGGGGAGGGAAGCGAAGTAGAGGCAGGGGGAGGAGTGAGGTAGAGGCAGGGGAAGTAGGGAGGTAGAGGCAGGGGAGGAGTGAGGTAGAGGCAGGGAGGAGGAGGGAGGTAGATGCAGGGGGAGGAGAGAGGTAGAGGCAGAGGGAGGAGAAATAACAGATATTTGAAGCTCTGCTTCTATCTCCTAAGACATGACAGACATGGAAGCTCTGCTTCTAGTTCCTAACCAACTTTGCGGTATTTAGTTTTTTAAAGTGTTATTTCTTACATTATTATCCCAGAGCGTTGTGTGTGTTATTCCATACATTATTATCCATTTACATTTACATTTAAGTCATTTAGCAGACGCTCTTATCCAGAGCGGTTATTCCATACATTATTATCCCAGAGTGTTGTGTGAGTTATTCCATACATTATTATCCCAGAACGTTGTGTGAGTTATTACATACATTATTATCCCAGAGCGTTGTGTGTGTTATTCCATACATTATTATCCCAGAGCGTTGTGTGTGTTATTACAAACATTATTATCCCAGAGCGTTGTGTGAGTTATTCCATACATTATTATCCCAGAGCGTTGTGTGTGTTATTACATACATTATTATCCCAGAGCGTTGTGTGTTATTACATACATTATTATCCCAGAGCGTTGTGTGTTATTACATACATTATTATCCCAGAGCGTTGTGTGTTATTACATACATTATTATCCCAGAGCGTTGTGTGTTATTCCATACATTATTATCACAGAGCGTTATTACATACATTATTATCCCAGAGCGTTGTGTGTGTTATTACATACATTATTATCCCAGAGCGTTGTGTGTTATTACATACATTATTATCCCAGAGCGTTGTGTGTTATTATATACATTATTATCCCAGAGCGTTATTACATACATTATTATCCCAGAGCGTTGTGTGTGTTATTACATACATTATTATCCCAGAGCGTTGTGTGTTATTACATACATTATTATCCCAGAGCGTTGTGTGTTATTACATACATTATTATCCCAGAGCGTTGTGTGTTATTCCATACATTATTATCACAGAGCGTTATTACATACATTATTATCCCAGAGCGTTGTGTGTGTTATTCCATACATTATTATCCCAGAGCGTTGTGTGTGTTATTACATACATTATTATCCCAGAGCGTTGTGTGTGTTATTACATACATTATTATCCCAGAGCGTTGTGTGTTATTCCATACATTATTATCCCAGAGGGTTATTCCATACATTATTATCCCAGAGCGTTGTGAGTTATTCCATACATTATTATCCCAGAGCGTTATTACATACATTATTATCCCAGAGCGTTATTCCATACATTATTATCCCAGAGCGTTATTCCATACATTATTATCCCAGAGCGTTGTGTGGTATTCCATACATTATTATCCCAGAGCGTTGTGTATTATTCCATACATTATTATCCCAGAGCGTTGTGTGTGTTATTCCATACATTATTATCCCAGAGCGTTATTCCATACATTATTATCCCAGAGCGTTATTCCATACATTATTATCCCAGAGCGTTATTCCATACATTATTATCCCAGAGCATTGTGTGTGTTATTCCATACATTATTATCCCAGAGCGTTATTCCATACATTATTATCCCAGAGCGTTATTCCATACATTATTATCCCAGAGCGTTGTGTATTATTCCATACATTATTATCCCAGAGCGTTGTGTGTTATTACATACATTATTATCCCAGAGCGTTATTCCATACATTATTATCCCAGAGCGTTATTCCATACATTATTATCCCAGAGCGTTATTCCATACATTATTATCCCAGAGCGTTATTCCATACATTATTATCCCAGAGCGTTGTGTATTATTCCATACATTATTATCCCAGAGCGTTATTCCATACATTATTATCCCAGAGCGTTATTCCATACATTATTATCCCAGAGCATTATTCCATACATTATTATCCCAGAGCGTTATTCCATACATTATTATCCCAGAGCGTTGTGTGTTATTCCATACATTATTATCCCAGAGCGTTATTACATACAGCTGGAAAGAGGTTTTGATATCAAAGCGGCGGTACCAGCATTCTGACAAGAAATACAACTTTCCTGAATTGGATCCTTCGTTTGTTAAATTCTACTAACTGTTATCAGAATCACAGAATACTTTTCCCTTTTCGCTGTCAGTGAATATAGTGAACGATAACTTGGTCTTGTGTCTTTGGCTGTGCCGGATTAAGTGATAAGAAATCTATAAAATCCTTTCTCTGTAATTAATATTAGCTGATTGAGCTAATCATGTAAATGTAACTAGAGAGTCGGGGCACCACAAAATAATATTTATTGAGCTGTTATCTTCTGAATAAACTCTTAAAGACCTAGTAATATTTTACATCAATAGCAGTCAATATTAATTGTTGCCTTAATTCAGTCTCATCTGAAAGTTGTAAATTCTTGGTAATCTGCACGAACCCTGGTAAATTGGTGGTAGATGGAAGGCCGTGTTGCCCAACCGAGTCCTTTGTCATTTGAAGAATGTCTCTGGTGGTAAATTGAATACGTTGTAGTAACGTCGTTGTGTGGTAGACAGGGAGAGGTATGACTGTAAACCTACCCCCCAGGACAGAGGGGAGAGGTATTTATGACTGTCATAAACCTACCACCCAGGCCAACGTCATGTCACCGATATAATGTATTATGTCTGTGGATGTCAGTGTGTATAGTGAAGTAAATGATCCCCTTACAGAATGTCACATTTTTTGGGGCAGCAGGTGGCCTAGCGGTTAAGAGCTTTGGGCCAGTAACCAAAAGGTCGCTGGTTCAAATCCCTGAGCAGACACGGTGTAAAAATATGTTGTTCTGCACTGGAGCAAGGCGGTTAATTAACTCCCAACAAAAACTGCTCCCCGGGCTCTGACGGCGTGGATGCCGACTACGGCATCCCCCCTCACCTCTGGTTCAGAGGGTTTGCCACATATCAGGCTTCAAACATAAAGATATAAAACTGTATTTTTTTGTGAAGAATCAACAACAAGTGGGACACAATCATGAAGTGGAACGACATTTATTGGATATTTCAAACTTTTTTAACAAATCAAAAACTGAAAAATTGGGCGTGCAAAATTATTCAGCCCATTTACTTTCAGTGCAGCAAACTCTCTCCAGAAGTTCAGTGAGGATCTCTGAATGATCCAATGTTGACCTAAATGACTAATGATGATAAATACAATCCACCTGTGCGTAATCAAGTCTCCGTATAAATGCACCTGCACTGAGATAGTCTCAGAGGTCCGTTAAAAGCGCAGAGAGCATCATGAAGAACAAAGAACACACCAGGCAGGTCCGAGATACTGTTGTGATGAAGTTTAAAGCCGTATTTGGATACAAAAAGATTTCCCAAGCTTTAAACATCCCAAGGAGCACTGTGCAAGTGATAATATTGAAATGGAAGGAGTATCAGACCACTGCAAATCTACCAAGGCCTGGCCGTCCCTCTAAACTTTCATCTCATACAAGGAGAAGACTGATCAGAGATGCAGCCAAGAGGCCCGTGATCATCACATCTGGATGAACTGTATAACTTTTTCATTAGATTTCATTATATCACAACGGTTTGATTTGTCTTATCTGCAATTTCTTCTCAGCTAGTGGTCTTTGTATCAAAAGATAATTGCGTAATTTCTGTCCATAGTCTTCACTAGGACAACGTCCAATCACTGGAGAAACTGTTACACTCAACTGAACGACTTGATTAGTTTAGTGTCAGCTAGCTACATAGCTGTCTTTGCTGTCTTGTATCATCGTATCATCGTATCCAAGATAATTGTGTTGTTTAGGTTTAGAGTGTGTAGTCTTAGAGTGATTATCTTAAACCGAGGTTAGCCATTTAACGTAGGTGACTCTGCTAGCTAAAGATATAGAACTCATACCCGGTCGCATTCACAGGTTGTATCACAACTTCAATTACAGTACAACGGTTTGATTTGTTTGTTTAAAGTTTGCTACAAGCCAAAGATAATTGTGTACCTAGCCATCTATTGGTTCTTTTAAGACAACGTAAACAACACTGCTAGCTAGCCTGCTAGCCCCGAAAGCAACACTGCAGAAACTATTGGAAGAAGACTTGATTAGTGTAGTGTCAACAACGCACCCACTGCCAGCTGGCCTACTTCAGCAGTACTGTATCATTTTAATCATTTTAGTCAATAAGATTCTTGCTACGTAGCTTAACTTTCTGAACATTCGAGACGTGTAGTCCACTTGTCATTCAATCTCCTTTGCATTAGCGTAGCCTCTTCTGTAGCCTGTCAACTATGTGTCGGTTTATCCCTGTTCTCTCCTCTCTGCACAGACCATAAAACGCTCCTCATGCCACCCTACTCTGGTGGTGCGCACGACCCACGTGGAGTTCCAGGTCTCCGGTAGCCTCTGGAACTGCCAATCTGCGGTCAACAAGGCAGAGTTCATCTCAGCCCATGCCTCCCTCCAACTTCTTGGCCCTGACGGAAACATGGATCACCACAGACAACACTGCTACTCCAAACCCCAGCGTCTGGTGGTGGTGGCACCGGGATCCTCATCTCTCCCAAGTGGTCATTCTCTCTTTCTCCCTTACCCATCTGTCTATCGCCTCCTTTGAATTCCATGCTGTCACAGTCACTAGCCCTTTCAAGCTTAACATCCTTATCAATCGCCCTGAGTTCATCAATGAGCTTGATGCCTTGATAAGCTCCTTTCCTGAGATGGCTCACCTCTCACAGGCCAACCTCCCCACGTCTACCTTTGACTCTTTCCTCTCTGCCTCCTTCTTTCCACTCCTCTCCTCTTTTGACCTCACCCTCTCACCTTCCCCCCTACTCACAAGGCAGGCAATACGCTCGACCTCATCTTTACTAGATGCTGTTCTTCCACTAACCTCATTGCAACTCCCCTCCAAGTCTCCGACCACTGCCTTGTATCCTTTTCCCTCTCGCTCTCATCCAACACCTCCCACACTGCCCCTACTCGGATGGTATCGCGCCGTCCCAACCTTCGCTCTCTCTCCCCCGCTACTCTCTCCTCTTCCATCCTATCATCTCTTCCTCCGCTCAAACCTTCTCCCACCTATCTCCTGATTCTGCCTCCTCAACCCTCCTCTCCTCCCTCTCTGCATCCCTTGACTCTCTATGTCCCCTATCCTCCAGGCCGGCTCGGTCCTCCCCTCCCGCTCCGTGGCTCGATGACTCATTGCGAGCTCACAGAACGGGGCTGTCGCCTCCCTGCGGACCTGGCATCCTTTCACTCCCTCCTCTCTAATTTTCCTCCTCTGTCTCTGCTGCTAAAGACCACGCTAAATTCCAAGCTTCTGCCTCTAACCCTGAGCTCTTTGCCACCTTCTCCTCCCTCCTGAATCCTCCGCCCCCTCCCCCCCTCCTCCCTCTCTGCAGAAAACCATTTTGAAAAAAGCACATCCGAATTTGCTAAGTCAAACGACAATGGTTCTGCTCACACTGCCCTACCCTATGCTCTGACCTCTTTCTCCCCTCTCTCTCCAGATGAAATCTCGCGTCTTGTGACGGCCGGCCGCCCAACAACCTGCCCGCTTGACCCTATCCCCTCCTCTCTTCTCCAGACCATTTCCGGAGACCTTCTCCCTTACCTCACCTCGCTCATCAACTCATCCCTGACCGTTGGCTACGTCCCTTCCGTCTTCAAGAGAGCAAAGTTCCCTTCTGAAAAAACCTACACTCGATCCCTCCGATGTCAACAAAGACCAGTATCCCTTCTTTCTTTTCTCTCCAAAACTCTGCTCCTTGGCCAGCTCTCTATCTCTCTCTGAATGACCTTCTTGATCCAAATCAGTCAGGTTTCAAGACTAGTCATTCAACTGAGACTGCTCTCCTCTGTATCACGGAGGCGCTCCGCACTGCTAAAGCTAACTCTCTCTCCTCTGCTCTCATCCTTCTAGATCTATCGGCTGCCTTCGATACTGTGAACCATCAGATCCTCCTCTCCACCCTCTCCGAGTTGGGCATCTCCGGCGCGGCCCACGCTTGGATTGCGTCCTACCTGACAGGTCGTTCCTACCAGGTGGCGTGGCGAGAATCTGTCTCCTCACCACGCGCTCTCACCACTGGTGTCCCCCAGGGCTCTGTTCTTGGCCCTCTCCTATTCTCGCTATACACCAAGTCACTTGGCTTCATAACCTCACATGGTCTCTCTTATCATTGCTATGCAGACGACAAATCTTCTCCTTTCCCCCTTCTGATGACCATTCGCATCTCTGCATGTCTGGCAGACATATCAGTGTGGATGACGGATCACCACCTCAAGCTGAACCTCGGCAAGACGGAGCTGCTCTTCCTCCCGGGGAAGGACTGCCCGTTCCATGATCTCGCCATCACGGTTGACAACTCCACTGTGTCCTCCTCCCAGAGCGCCAAGAACCTTGGTGTGATCCTGGACAACACCCTGTCGTTCTCAACTAACATCAAGGCGGTGGCCCGTTCCTGTAGGTTCATGCTCTACAACATCCGCAGAGTACGACCCTGCCTCACACAGGAAGCGGCGCAGGTCCTAATCCAGGCACTTGTCATCTCCCGTCTGGATTACTGCAACTCGCTGTTGGCTGGGCTCCCTGCCTGTGCCATTAAACCCCTTCAACTCATCCAAACGCCGCAGCCCGTTCTGGTGTTCAACCTTCCCAAGTTCTCTCACGTCACCCCGCTCCTCCGTTCTCTCCACTGGCTTCCAGTTGAATCGCATCCGCTACAAGACCATGGTGTCCTACGGAGCTGTGAGGGGAACGGCACCTCAGTACCTCCAGGCTCTGATCAGGCCCTACACCCAAACAAGGGCACTGCGTTCATCCACCTCTGGCCTGCTCGCCTCCCTACCACTTACAGCTCCCGCTCAGCCCAGTCAAAACTGTTCGCTGCCCTGGCCCCCCAATGGTGGAACAAACTCCCTCACGACGCCAGGACAGCGGAGTCAATCACCACCTTCCGGAGACACCTGAAACCCCACCTCTTTAAGGAATACCTAGGATAGGTTAAGTAATCCCTCTCACCCCACCCCCCCTAAGTTTTAGATGCACTATTGTTAAGTGACTGTCCCACTGGATGTCATAAGGTGAATGCACCAATTTGTAAGTCGCTCTGGATAAGAGCGTCTGCTAAATGACTTAAATGTAATGTAAATGTAAATCACTCTGGATGAACTGCAGAGATCTACAGCTGAGGTGGGAGATTCTGTCCATAGGACAACAATCAGTCGTATATTGCACAAATCTGGCCTTTATGGAAGAGTGGCAAGAAGAAAGCCATTTCTTAAAGATATCCATAAAAAGTGTTGTTTAAAGTTTGCCACAAGCCACCTGGGAGACAAACCAAACATGTGGAAGAAGGTGCTCTGGTCAGATGAAACCAAAATTGAACTTTTTGGCAACAATGCAAAACGTTATGTTTGGCGTAAAAGCAACACAGCCCATCACCCTGAATACACCATCCCCACTGTCAAACATGGTGGTGGCAGCATCATGGTTTGGGCCTGCTTTTCTTCAGCAGGGACAGGGAAGATGTTTAAAATTGATGGGAAGATGGATGGAGCCAAATACAGGACCATTCTGGAAGAAAACCTGATGGAGTCTGCAAAAGACCTGAGACTGGGACGGAGATTTGTCTTCCAACAAGACAATGATCCAAAACATAAAGCAAAATCTAGAATGGAATGGTTCAAAAATAAACATATCCAGGTGTTAGAATGGCCAAGTCAAAGTCCAGACCTGAATCCAATCGAGAATCTGTGGAAAGAACTGAAAACTGCTGTTCACAAATGCTCTCCATCCAACCTCACTGAGCTCGAGCTGTTTTGCAAGGAGGAATGGGAAAAAATTTCAGTCTCTCGATGTGCAAAACTGATAGGACTTACAGCTGTTATCGCAAGGGGCTGAATAATTTTGCACGCCCAATTTTTCAGTTTTTGATTTCTTAAAAAAGTTTGAAATATCCAATAAATGTCGTTCCACTTCATGATTGTGTCCCACTTGTTGTTGATTCTTCACAAACAAATACAGTTTTATATCTTTATGTTTGAAGCCTGAAATGTGGCAAAAGGTTGCAAAGTTCAAGGGGGCCGAATACTTTCGCAAGGCACTGTAGATAGATGGATAGATAGATGGATAGATAGATGGATAGATAAGAGCGTCTGCTAAATGACTTAAATGTAAATGTAATAGATGGATAGATAGATAGACAGGGATGATTGGTCGATGGATAGATAGATAGATGGATAGATGGATAGATGGATAGATGGATGGATAGATGGATGGATAGATGGATAGATGGATGGATAGATGGATAGATAGATGGTTGGATAGATGGATAGATAGATAGATAGATAGACGGGGATGATTGGTCGATAGATGGATAGATAGATAGACGGGGATGATTGGTCGATAGATAGATAGATAGATAGATAGATAGATAGATAGATAGATAGATAGATAGATAGATAGATAGATAGATAGATAGATAGATAGACGGGGATGATTGGTAGATAGATAGATAGATAGATAGATAGATAGATAGATAGATAGATAGATAGATAGATAGATAGATAGATAGATAGACAGGGATGATTGGTCGATAGATAGATAGATAGATAGATAGACGGGGATGATTGGTCGATGGATAGATAGATAGACGGGGATGATGATCGATAGATGGATAGATAGATAGGACGGGGATGATCGGTCGATGGATAGATATTGACTCACCATGGCAGTGATGGCTGGTTTAGCCACGCTCCTGGTTCCTGTAGTCATGGTTACTTGAGAAGTCTGTTCTTCACCTAGAGAAAGAGCACCATCACATTGGTCAGATCATCTTTATTTACATCATCCTCCTCCTCATCAACAATATCATCATCATCCTCCTCTTCATCAACAATATCACCATCATCATCCTCATCAACAATACCATCATCCTCCTCCTCCTCGTCAACAATATCACCATCCTCCTCCTCCTCATCAACAATATCATCATCATCCTCCTCCTCCTCATCAACAATATCATCATCCTCCTCCTCCTCCTCATCAACAATATCATCATCATCCTCCCCCTCCTCATCAACAATATCACTATCATCCTCCTCCCCTTCATCCTCCTCATCAACAATATCATCATCCTCCTCCACCTCATCAACAATATCATCATCATCATCCTCCTCATCAACAATATCACCATCATCCTCCTCCTCCTCATCAACAATATCACCATCATCCTCCTCCTCATCAACAATATCATCATCTTCCTCCTCCTCATCAACAATATCATCCTCCTCCTCCTCCTCATCCACAATATCATCCTCCTCCTCCTCATCAACAATATAATCATCATCATCCTCTTCATCCACAATATCATCACCTTCCTCCTCGTCAACAATATCACCATCATCATCCTCGTCAACAATATCACCATCATCCTCCTCCTCGTCGTCAACAATATCACCATCATCCTCCTCCTCGTTAACAATATCACCGTCATCATCCTCCTCCTCGTCAAAAATATCACCATCATCATCCTCCACCTCGTCAACAATATCACCATCATCCTCCTCCTCCTCGTCGTCAACAATATCACCATCATCATCCTCCTCGTCAACAATATCACCATCATCCTCCTCCTCGTCGTCAACAGTATCACCATCATCTTCCTCCTCGCCAACAATATCACCATCATCATCCTCCTCCTCGTCAGCAATATCATCATCATCCTCCTCCTCGTCAACAATATCATCATCATCCTCCTCCTCGTCAACAATATCATCATCATCCTCCTCCTCGTCAACAATATCACCATCATCATCCTCCTCGTCAACAATATCATCATCATCCTCCTCCTCGTCAACAATATCATCATCATCTTCCTCCTCCTCGTCAACAATATCACCATCCTCCTCGTCAACAATATCACCATCATCCTCCTCCTCGTCAACAATTTCACCATCATCCTCCTCCTCCTCATCAACAGTATCACCATCATCCTCCTCCTCATCGTCAACAATATCACCATCATCATCATCATCCTCCTCATCAACAATATCACCATCATCATCCTCCTACTCCTCGTCAACAATATCACCATCATCATCATCCTCCTCATCAACAATATCACCATCATCATTGGGCAGGGGCAAAAGGTCACTGGTTCGAATACAGTAATACAGTTTACTGTAGCAGGAATACTCCAACCACTTACTGTAGCAGGAATACTCCAACCATTTACTGTAGCCCTGGGAATACTCCAATCATTTACTGTAGCCCTAGGAATACTCCAACCATTTAATTAATGTAGCCCCTGGGAATACTCTAACCATTTACTGTAGCCCTGAGAATACTCTAACCATTTACTTTAGCCCTGGGAATACTACAACCATTTACTGTATCCCTGGGAATACTCTAACCATTTACTGTAGCCCCTGGGAATACTCTAACCATTTACTGTAGCCCTGGGAATACTCTAACCATTTACTCTAGCCACTGGGAATACTCCAAACATTTACTGTAGCCCTGGGAATACTCCATCCGTTTACTGTAGCCGCTGGGAATACTACAACCATTTACTGTAGCCCTGGGAATACTCTAACCATTTACTGTAGACCTGGGAATACTCCATCCGTTTACTGTAGCCGCTGGGAATACTACAACCATTTACTGTAGCCCTGGGAATACTCCAACCATTTACTGTAGCCGCTGGGAATACTCCAACCATTTACTGTAGCCCCTGGGAATACTCAAACCATTTACTGAAGCCCTTGGAATATTCCAACCATTTACTGTAGCCCTGGGAATACTCTAACCATTTACTGTAGCCCGGGGAATAGTCCATCCGTTTACTGTAGCCGCTGGGAATACTACAATCATTTACTGTAGCCCTGGGAATACTCCATCCATTTACTGTAGCCCTTGGAATACTCCAACCATTTACTGTAGCCCTGGTAATTCTCTAACCATTTACTGTAGCCCTGGGAATACTCCAACCATTTACTGTAGACCCTGGGAATACTCTAACCATTTACTGTAGCCCCTGGGAATACTCTAACCATTTACTGTAGCCCCTGGGAATACTCCAACCATTTACTGTAGCCACTGGGAATACTCCAACCATTTACTGTAGCTCCTGGGAATACTCAGGGGGTACCCTATTTGGTCAGGGGGTACCCTATTGGTCACGGGGTACCCTATTGGTCAGGGGGTACCCTATTTGCCATTTGGGATGTCGCCATGGTGTGTTCCAGGAGCAGCTTGATCTGTTGCCATGACTCCGATCCCCTCCATGTTCTCCAGCATGTCGGTCTATAAGGTGTTTGTCATCCCACCACTGAAGCATTGTTTTACACAGACACACCTGTTGCCTATGACGCGTGCAAATACGTATTCCGTTATATTGTGTTTGACAAATAAACTTTGATATGGTCAGATTCAATCAAAAACACACTTTGGAAGAATCTCCCTATCGCTCATTACCTGATCACAGTACTTAGGTGAAAAGAGAAACCAGCACACTGCTCTTGCTACTATCACTGATGTTTATGATGAAAAGAGAAACCAGCACACTGCTCTTGCTACTATCACTGATGTTTATGATGAAAAGAGAAACCAACACACTGCCTGTGCTAGTATCACTGTTGTTTTATATGAAAAGAGAAACCAGCACACTGCTCTTGCTACTATCACTGATGTTTATGATGAAAAGAGAAACCAACACACTGCCTGTGCTGGTATCACTGTTGTTTTCTATGAAAAGAGAAACCAGCACACTGTTCTTGCTAATGTCACTATTGACCTCTTGGAAGCTTTACGAGGTCGATACGTGAAGCTTCAATACATCAATAGTGATACAAGCAAGAGCAGCGTGCTGGTTTCTCTTTTCATCATAAACATCAGTGATAGTAGCAAGAGCAGCGTGCTGGTTTCTCTTTTCATCATAAACATCAGTGATAGTAGCAAGAGCAGTGTGCTGGTTTCTCTTTTCATCTAAATTATATCTCTCTGTTACCATGCACCTGCAACAGGATAGCTTGGATATGCAAGTGCATTTTTTGAGTTTGGATCACAGTACTTTAAATGTGTTTCTTTTTTTTGGTATGGTGCAAGAACAAGGTAATTTTCTTCTGCAGCGTGGGTTTGATTGAATGTGTAATTCAAGCGACCTCCTGCAGTACCAAACTGAGGATGTTGGTGGCACCCTAGAGACAAATTTGGACACATCACTGTGCTTTACCTGCTCTGGGTGGGTCTAACTGGGATATTAGGCCCAATTAGGATATCATCCCCACACGCAAAATGCATGTGGAGGGGTTAGTCAAATAAGATATTTTCATTATGTTGTCAATTGAGTGAAAAACAAGATGGATGTCACAAAGATATATAATCTGTGGAGACAGCACCACCACAATCTGTTGTAGACAGCACCACCACAATCTGTTGTGGACAGCACCACCACAATCTGTTATGAACAGCACCACCACAATCTGTTGTAGACAGCACCACCACAATCTGTTGTAAACAGCACCACCACAATCTGTTGTAGACAGCACCAACACAATCTGTTGTAGACAGCACCACCACAATCTGTTATGAACAGCACCACCACAATCTGTTATGAACAGCACCACCACAATCTGTTTTGAACAGCACCACCACAATCTGTTATGAACAGCACCACCACAATCTGTTGTAGACAGCACCACCACAATCTGTTGTAGACAGCACCACCACAATCTGTTGTAGACAGCACCACCACAATCTGTTATGAACAGCACCACCACAATCTGTTGTAGACAGCACCACCACAATCTGTTATGAACAGCACCACCACAATCTGTTGTAGACAGCACCACCACAATCTGTTATGAACAGCACCACCACAATCTGTTGTAGACAGCACCACCACCAGAATCTGTTGTGGACAGCACCACCACAATCTGTTATGAACAGCACCACCACAATCTGTTATGAACAGCACCACCACAATCTGTTATGAACAGCACCACCACAATCTGTTATGAACAGCACCACCACAATCTGTTGTATACAGCACCACCACCAGAATCTGTTGTGGACAGCACCACCACAATCTGTTATGAACAGCACCACCACAATCTGTTATGAACAGCACCACCACAATCTGTTATGAACAGCACCACCACAATCTGTTGTAGACAGCACCACCACAATCTGTTATGAACAGCACCACCACAATCTGTTGTATACAGCACCACCACAATCTGTTATGAACAGCACCACCACAATCTGTTGTAATTAGCACCCCCACAATCTGTTGTAGACAGCACCACCACAATCTGTTATGAACAGCACCACCACAATCTGTTGTAAACAGCACCACCACAATCTGTTGTAGACAGCACCACCACAATCTGTTGTAGACAGCTACACCACAATCTGTTATGAACAGCACCACCACAATCTGTTATGAACAGCACCACCACAATCTGTTATGAACAGCACCACCACAATCTGTTATGAACAGCACCACCACAATCTGTTATGAACAGCACCACCACAATCTGTTGTAGACAGCACCACCACAATCTGTTATGAACAGCACCACCACAATTTGTTGTAGACAGCACCACCACAATCTGTTATGAACAGCACCACCACAATCTGTTGTAGACAGCACCACCACCAGAATCTGTTGTGGACAGCACCACCACAATCTGTTATGAACAGCACCACCACAATCTGTTATGAACAGCACCACCACAATCTGTTATGAACAGCACCACCACAATCTGTTGTAAAGTCAGGTGTGTCCTGCGTATTGGTTGATCCTTGACTGTGGCGGTTAGCGGTACCCTAGCGTACATGTCAAACATAGACCTGGGCACTAGCCATGTGGGTAGCCAACACAGGTCTCAGCGTGTTCCAAAGGGCACAGACGTCAGTTCAACGTTCTGATTTACATTTGGTTGATAAACAACTAAGGTGGATTCATCGTGAATTTAGGTTTAAAGTTGGGTGGAATTTTTTTTAAATTACCTGATCCTCAAATCAGTTGTCCACGTTGAAGTGTGTGTGTGAGTGTGTGTGTGACGGTAGTTGCAGTGTGTGTGTGACGGTAGTTGAAGTGTGTGTGTGACGGTAGTTGCAGTGTGTGTGACGGTAGTTGCAGTGTGTGTGTGCAGTGAAGTGTGTGTGACGGTAGTTGCAGTGTGTGTGTGACGGTAGTTGAAGTGTGTGTGTGACGGTAGTTGAAGTGTGTGTGTGACGGTAGTTGAAGTGTGTGTGACGGTAGTTGAAGTGTGTGTGTGACGGTAGTTGAAGTGTGTGTGACGGTAGTTGCAGTGTGTGTGTGACGGTAGTTGAAGTGTGTGTGTGACGGTAGTTGAAGTGTGTGTGACGGTAGTTGCAGTGTGTGTGTGACGGTAGTTGAAGTGTGTGTGTGACGGTAGTTGCAGTGTGTGTGACGGTAGTTGCAGTGTGTGTGTGACGGTAGTTGAAGTGTGTGTGTGACGGTAGTTGAAGTGTGTGTGACGGTAGTTGCAGTGTGTGTGTGACGGTAGTTGAAGTGTGTGTGTGACGGTAGTTGAAGTGTGTGTGACGGTAGTTGCAGTGTGTGTGTGACGGTAGTTGAAGTGTGTGTGTGACGGTAGTTGAAGTGTGTGTGACAGTGTGTGTGACGGTAGTTGAAGTGTGTGTGTGACGGTAGTTGCAGTGTGTGTGACGGTAGTTGCAGTGTGTGTGTGACGGTAGTTGAAGTGTGTGACGGTAGTTGAAGTGTGTGTGTGACGGTAGTTGAAGTGTGTGTGTGACGGTAGTTGAAGTGTGTGTGACGGAAGTTGAAGTGTGTGTGTGACGGTAGTTGCAGTGTGTGTGACGGTAGTTGCAGTGTGTGTGTGACGGTAGTTGCAGTGTGTGACGGTAGTTGAAGTGTGTGTGTGACGGTAGTTGAAGTGTGTGTGTGACGGTAGTTGAAGTGTGTGTGTGACGGTAGTTGCAGTGTGTGTGTGACGGTAGTTGCAGTGTGTGTGTGACGGTAGTTGAAGTGTGTGTGTGACGGTAGTTGCAGTGTGTGTGTGACGGTAGTTGAAGTGTGTGTGTGACGGTAGTTGCAGTGTGTGTGACGGTAGTTGCAGTGTGTGTGTGACGGTAGTTGAAGTGTGTGTGACGGTAGTTGCAGTGTGTGTGTGACGGTAGTTGAAGTGTGTGTGACGGTAGTTGCAGTGTGTGTGTGACGGTAGTTGCAGTGTGTGTGTGACGGTAGTTGCAGTGTGTGTGACGGTAGTTGCAGTGTGTGTGTGACGGTAGTTGAAGTGTGTGTGTGACGGTAGTTGCAGTGTGTGTGACGGTAGTTGCAGTGTGTGTGTGACGGTAGTTGCAGTGTGTGTGGCGGTAGTTGCAGTGTGTGTGTGATGGTAGTTGAAGTGTGTGTGTGACGGTAGTTGAAGTGTGTGTGTGACGGTAGTTGAAGTGTGTGTGACGGTAGTTGACGTGTGTGTGTGTGACGGTAGTTGAAGTGTGTGTGTGACGGTAGTTGAAGTGTGTGTGTGTGTCGCTAGATGAAGTGTGTGTGACGGTAGTTGCAGTGTGTGTGTGATGGTAGTTGCAGTGTGTGTGACGGTAGTTGAAGTGTGTGTGACGGTAGTTGAAGTGTGTGTGACGGTAGTTGAAGTGTGTGTGACGGTAGTTGAAGTGTGTGTGTGACGGTAGTTGAAGTGTGTGTGTGACGGTAGTTGAAGTGTGTGTGTGTGTCGCTAGATGAAGTGTGTGTGACGGTAGTTGCAGTGTGTGTGTGATGGTAGTTGCAGTGTGTGTGACGGTAGTTGAAGTGTGTGTGACGGTAGTTGAAGTGTGTGTGTGACGGTAGTTGAAGTGTGTGTGACGGTAGTTGACGTGTGTGTGTGTGACGGTAGTTGAAGTGTGTGTGACGGTAGTTGAAGTGTGTGTGTGTGTCGCTAGATGAAGTGTGTGTGACGGTAGTTGCAGTGTGTGTGTGATGGTAGTTGCAGTGTGTGTGTGTGACGGTAGATGTAGTGTGTGTGACGGTAGTTGCAGTGTGTGTGAAGGTAGTTGCAGTGTGTGTGACGGTAGTTGCAGTGTGTGTGTGATGGTAGTTGAAGTGTGTGTGACGGTAGTTGAAGTGTGTGTGTGATGGTAGTTGAAGTGTGTGTGACGGTAGTTGAAGTGTGTGTGACGGTAGTTGCAGTGTGTGTGACGGTAGTTGACGTGTGTGTGACGGTAGTTGAAGTGTGTGTGTGACGGTAGTTGCAGTGTGTGTGACCGTAGTTGACGTGTGTGTGACGGTAGTTGCAGTGTGTGTGACGGTAGTTGAAGTGTGTGTGACGGTAGTTGAAGTGTGTGTGTGTGTCGCTAGATGAAGTGTGTGTGACGGTAGTTGCAGTGTGTGTGTGATGGTAGTTGCAGTGTGTGTGACGGTAGTTGAAGTGTGTGTGACGGTAGTTGAAGTGTGTGTGTGACGGTAGTTGAAGTGTGTGTGACGGTAGTTGATGTGTGTGTGTGTGACGGTAGTTGAAGTGTGTGTGTGACGGTAGTTGAAGTGTGTGTGTGTGTCGCTAGATGAAGTGTGTGTGACGGTAGTTGCAGTGTGTGTGTGATGGTAGTTGCAGTGTGTGTGACGGTAGTTGAAGTGTGTGTGACGGTAGTTGAAGTGTGTGTGTGACGGTAGTTGAAGTGTGTGTGACGGTAGTTGACGTGTGTGTGTGTGACGGTAGTTGAAGTGTGTGTGTGACGGTAGTTGAAGTGTGTGTGTGTGTCGCTAGATGAAGTGTGTGTGACGGTAGTTGCAGTGTGTGTGTGATGGTAGTTGCAGTGTGTGTGTGTGACGGTAGATGAAGTGTGTGTGACGGTAGTTGCAGTGTGTGTGAAGGTAGTTGCAGTGTGTGTGACGGTAGTTGCAGTGTGTGTGTGATGGTAGTTGAAGTGTGTGTGACGGTAGTTGAAGTGTGTGTTTGATGGTAGTTGAAGTGTGTGTGACGGTAGTTGAAGTGTGTGTGACGGTAGTTGCAGTGTGTGTGACGGTAGTTGACGTGTGTGACGGTAGTTGAAGTGTGTGTGTGACGGTAGTTGCAGTGTGTGTGACGGTAGTTGACGTGTGTGTGACGGTAGTTGCAGTGTGTGTGACGGTAGTTGAAGTGTGTGTGACGGTAGTTGAAGTGTGTGTGACGGTAGTTGAAGTGTGTGTGTGACGGTAGTTGCAGTGTGTGTGACGGTAGTTGACGTGTGTGTGTGACGGTAGCTGAAGTGTGTGTGACGGTAGTTGAAGTTGAAGTTGCAGTGTGTGTGTGACGGTAGTTGAAGTGTGTGTGACGGTAGTTGAAGTGTGTGTGACGGTAGTTGAAGTGTGTGTGTGACGGTAGTTGCAGTGTGTGTGACGGTAGTTGCAGTGTGTGTGACGGTAGTTGAAGTGTGTGTGACGGTAGTTGAAGTGTGTGTGTGACGGTAGTTGAAGTGTGTGATGGTAGTTGAAGTGTGTGTGACGGTAGTTGAAGTGTGTATGACGGTAGTTGCGTGTGTGTGTGACGGTAGTTGAAGTGTGTGTGACGGTAGTTGCAGTGTGTGTGACGGTAGTTGCAGTGTGTGTGACGGTAGTTGCAGTGTGTGTGACGGTAGTTGAAGTGTGTGTGTGACGGTAGTTGTAGTGTGTGTGTGACGGTAGTTGAAGTGTGTGTGACGGTAGTTGAAGTGTGTGTGTGACGGTAGTTGAAGTGTGTGTGACGGTAGTTGACGTGTGTGTGTGTGACGGTAGTTGAAGTGTGTGTGTGACGGTAGTTGAAGTGTGTGTGTGACGCTAGATGAAGTGTGTGTGACGGTAGTTGCAGTGTGTGTGTGATGGTAGTTGCAGTGTGTGTGTGTGACGGTAGATGAAGTGTGTGTGACGGTAGTTGCAGTGTGTGTGAAGGTAGTTGCAGTGTGTGTGACGGTAGTTGCAGTGTGTGTGTGATGGTAGTTGAAGTGTGTGTGACGGTAGTTGAAGTGTGTGTGTGATGGTAGTTGAAGTGTGTGTGACGGTAGTTGAAGTGTGTGTGACGGTAGTTGCAGTGTGTGTGACGGTAGTTGACGTGTGTGTGACGGTAGTTGAAGTGTGTGTGTGACGGTAGTTGCAGTGTGTGTGACGGTAGTTGACGTGTGTGTGACGGTAGTTGCAGTGTGTGTGACGGTAGTTGAAGTGTGTGTGACGGTAGTTGAAGTGTGTGTGTGTGTCGCTAGATGAAGTGTGTGTGACGGTAGTTGCAGTGTGTGTGTGATGGTAGTTGCAGTGTGTGTGACGGTAGTTGAAGTGTGTGTGTGACGGTAGTTGAAGTGTGTGTGACGGTAGTTGATGTGTGTGTGTGTGACGGTAGTTGAAGTGTGTGTGTGACGGTAGTTGAAGTGTGTGTGTGTGTCGCTAGATGAAGTGTGTGTGATGGTAGTTGCAGTGTGTGTGTGACGGTAGTTGAAGTGTGTGTGACGGTAGTTGAAGTGTGTGTGTGACGGTAGTTGAAGTGTGTGTGACGGTAGTTGACGTGTGTGTGTGTGACGGTAGTTGAAGTGTGTGTGTGACGGTAGTTGAAGTGTGTGTGACGCTAGTTGAAGTGTGTGTGACGGTAGTTGCAGTGTGTGTGTGATGGTAGTTGCAGTGTGTGTGACGGTAGATGAAGTGTGTGTGACGGTAGTTGCAGTGTGTGTGAAGGTAGTTGCAGTGTGTGTGACGGTAGTTGCAGTGTGTGTGTGATGGTAGTTGAAGTGTGTGTGACGGTAGTTGAAGTGTGTGTGTGATGGTAGTTGAAGTGTGTGTGACGGTAGTTGAAGTGTGTGTGACGGTAGTTGTAGTGTTGAAGTTGACGTGTGTGTGACGGTAGTTGAAGTGTGTGTGTGACGGTAGTTGCAGTGTGTGTGACGGTAGTTGTGTGTGTGACGGTAGTTGCAGTGTGTGTGACGGTAGTTGAAGTGTGTGTGACGGTAGTTGAAGTGTGTGTGTGTGTCGCTAGATGAAGTGTGTGTGACGGTAGTTGCAGTGTGTGTGTGATGGTAGTTGCAGTGTGTGTGACGGTAGTTGAAGTGTGTGTGACGGTAGTTGAAGTGTGTGTGTGACGGTAGTTGAAGTGTGTGTGACGGTAGTTGATGTGTGTGTGTGTGACGGTAGTTGAAGTGTGTGTGTGACGGTAGTTGAAGTGTGTGTGTGTGTCGCTAGATGAAGTGTGTGTGATGGTAGTTGCAGTGTGTGTGACGGTAGTTGAAGTGTGTGTGACGGTAGTTGAAGTGTGTGTGTGACGGTAGTTGAAGTGTGTGTGACGGTAGTTGACGTGTGTGTGTGACGGTAGTTGAAGTGTGTGTGTGACGGTAGTTGAAGTGTGTGTGTGTCGCTAGATGAAGTGTGTGTGACGGTAGTTGCAGTGTGTGTGTGATGGTAGTTGCAGTGTGTGTGTGTGACGGTAGATGAAGTGTGTGTGACGGTAGTTGCAGTGTGTGTGAAGGTAGTTGCAGTGTGTGTGACGGTAGTTGCAGTGTGTGTGTGATGGTAGTTGAAGTGTGTGTGACGGTAGTTGAAGTGTGTGTGTGATGGTAGTTGAAGTGTGTGTGACGGTAGTTGAAGTGTGTGTGACGGTAGTTGCAGTGTGTGTGACGGTAGTTGACGTGTGTGTGACGGTAGTTGAAGTGTGTGTGTGACGGTAGTTGCAGTGTGTGTGACGGTAGTTGAAGTGTGTGTGACGGTAGTTGAAGTGTGTGTGACGGTAGTTGAAGTGTGTGTGACGGTAGTTGAAGTGTGTGTGTGACGGTAGTTGCAGTGTGTGTGACGGTAGTTGACGTGTGTGTGTGACGGTAGCTGAAGTGTGTGTGACGGTAGTTGAAGTGTGTGTGTGACGGTAGTTGCAGTGTGTGTGTGACGGTAGTTGAAGTGTGTGTGACGGTAGTTGAAGTGTGTGTGACGGTAGTTGAAGTGTGTGTGTGACGGTAGTTGCAGTGTGTGTGACGGTAGTTGCAGTGTGTGTGACGGTAGTTGAAGTGTGTGTGTGACGGTAGTTGAAGTGTGTGTGTGACGGTAGTTGAAGTGTGTGATGGTAGTTGAAGTGTGTGTGACGGTAGTTGAAGTGTGTGTGTGACGGTAGTTGACGTGTGTGTGTGACGGTAGTTGAAGTGTGTGTGACGGTAGTTGCAGTGTGTGTGACGGTAGTTGCAGTGTGTGTGACGGTAGTTGCAGTGTGTGTGACGGTAGTTGAAGTGTGTGTGTGACGGTAGTTGTAGTGTGTGTGTGATGGTAGTTGAAGTGTGTGTGTGACGGTATTTGCAGTGTGTGTGACGGTAGTTGAAGTGTGTGTGTGACGGTAGTTGTAGTGTGTGTGACGGTAGTTGAAGTGTGTGTGTGACGGTATTTGCAGTGTGTGTGTGACGGTAGTTGAAGTGTGTGTGTGACGGTAGTTGAAGTGTGTGTGTGACGGTAGTTGAAGTGTGTGTGTGACGGTAGTTGCAGTGTGTGTGACGGTAGTTGACGTGTGTGTGACGGTAGTTGAAGTGTGTGTGTGACGGTAGTTGCAGTGTGTGTAACGGTAGTTGCATTGTGTGTGACGGTAGTTGACGTGTGTGTGTGACGGTAGTTGAAGTGTGTGTGACAGTAGTTGCAGTGTGTGTGACGGTAGTTGACGTGTGTGACGGTAGTTGAAGTGTGTGTGTGACGGTAGTTGAAGTGTGTGTGTGACGGTAGTTGAAGTGTGTGTGTGACGGTAGTTGAAGTGTGTGTGTGACGGTAGTTGAAGTGTGTGTGTGACGGTAGTTGAAGTGTGTGTGTGACGGTAGTTGAAGTGTGTGTGTGACGGTAGTTGCAGTGTGTGTGACGGTAGTTGAAGTGTGTGTGTGACGGTATTTGCAGTGTGTGTGACGGTAGTTGCAGTGTGTGTGACGGTAGTTGAAGTGTGTGTGTGACGGTAGTTGCAGTGTGTGTGTGACGGTAGTTGCAGTGTGTGTGTGACGGTAGTTGAAGTGTGTGTGTGACGGTCGTTGCAGTGTGTGTGTGACGGTATTTGCAGTGTGTGTGACGGTAGTTGAAGTGTGTGTGACGGTAGTTGAAGTGTGTGTGTGACGGTAGTTGAAGTGTGTGTGACGGTAGTTGTAGTGTGTGTGATGGTAGTTGAAGAGTGTGTGTGACGGTAGTTGCAGTGTGTGTGACGGTAGTTGCATTGTGTGTGACGGTAGTTGAAGTGTGTGTGTGACGGTAGTTGTAGTGTGTGTGACGGTAGTTGAAGAGTGTGTGATGGTAGTTGAAGTGTGTGTGTGACGGTAGTTGCAGTGTGTGTGTGACGGTAGTTGAAGTGTGTGTGACGGTAGTTGAAGTGTGTGTGTGACGGTAGTTGCAGTGTGTGTGATGGTAGTTGAAGTGTGTGTGTGACGGTAGTTTCAGTGTGTGTGTGACGGTAGTTGAAGTGTGTGTGACGGTAGTTGAAGTGTGTGTTTGACGGTAGTTGCAGTGTGTGTGTGACGGTAGTTGCAGTGTGTGTGACGGTAGTTGCATTGTGTGTGACGGTAGTTGACGTGTGTGTGTGACGGTAGTTGAAGTGTGTGTGACGGTAGTTGCATTGTGTGTGACGGTAGTTGACGTGTGTGTGTGACGGTAGTTGAAGTGTGTGTGTGACGGTAGTTGAAGTGTGTGTGACGGTAGTTGCAGTGTGTGTGACGGTAGATGCAGTGTGTGTGACTGTAGTTGAAGTGTGTGTGTGACAGTAGTTGCAGTGTGTGTGACGGTAGTTGAAGTGTGTGTGTGACAGTAGTTGCAGTGTGTGTGTGACGGTAGTTGAAGTGTGTGTGACGGTAGTTGAAGTGTGTGTGTGACAGTAGTTGCAGTGTGTGTGTGACGGTAGTTGAAGTGTGTGTGTGACGGTAGTTGCAGTGTGTGTGTGACGGTAGTTGCATTGTGTGTGACGGTAGTTGCATTGTGTGTGACGGTAGTTGACGTGTGTGTGTGACGGTAGTTGAAGTGTGTGTGACGGTAGTTGCAGTGTGTGTGACGGTAGTTGCAGTGTGTGTGACGGTAGTTGAAGTGTGTGTGACGGTAGTTGCAGTGTGTGTGACGGTAGTTGCAGTGTGTGTGTGACGGTAGTTGCATTGTGTGTGACGGTAGTTGACGTGTGTGTGTGATGGTAGTTGAAGTGTGTGTGTGACGGTAGTTGAAGTGTGTGTGACGGTAGTTGCAGTGTGTGTGACGGTAGATGCAGTGTGTGTGTGACGGTAGTTGTAGTGTGTGACTGTAGTTGAAGTGTGTGTGTGACGGTAGTTGAAGTGTGTGTGATGGTAGTTGCAGTGTGTGTGTGACGGTAGTTGAAGTGTGTGTGACGGTAGTTGAAGTGTGTGTGTGACGGTAGTTGAAGTGTGTGTGTGACGGTAGTTGAAGTGTGTGTGTGACGGTAGTTGAAGTGTGTGTGACGGTAGTTGTAGTGTGTGTGACTGTAGTTGAAGTGTGTGTGACGGTAGTTGCAGTGTGTGTGTGACGGTAGTTGCAGTGTGTGTGACGGTAGATGAAGTGTGTGTGACGGTAGTTGAAGTGTGTGTGTGACGGTAGTTGCAGTGTGTGTGTGACGGTAGTTGCAGTGTGTGTGACGGTAGTTGAAGTGTGTGTGTGACTGTAGTTGAAGTGCGTGTGACGGTAGTTGCAGAGTGTGTGTGTGACGGTAGTTGAAGTGTGTGTGTGACTGTAGTTGAAGTGTGTGTGACGGTAGTTGCAGTGTGTGTGTGACGGTAGTTGCATTGTGTGTGACGGTAGTTGACGTGTGTGTGTGACGGTAGTTGAAGTGTGTGTGACGCTAGTTGAAGTGTGTGTGACGGTAGTTGCAGTGTGTGTGACGGTAGTTGCAGTGTGTGTGACGGTAGTTGCAGTGTGTGTGACGGTAGTTGAAGTTTGTGTGTGACGGTAGTTGCAGTGTGTGTGTGACGGTAGTTGCAGTGTGTGTGTGACGGTAGTTGACGTGTGTGTGTGACGGTAGTTGCAGTGTGTGTGACGGTAGTTTCAGTGTGTGTGTGACGGTAGTTGATGTGTGTGTGACGGTAGTTGAAGTGTGTGTGTGACGGTAGTTGCAGTGTGTGTGTGACGGAAGTTGAAGTGTGTGTGACGGTAGTTGAAGTGTGTGTGTGACGGTAGTTGCAGTGTGTGTGATGGTAGTTGAAGTGTGTGTGTGACGGTAGTTTCAGTGTGTGTGTGACTGTAGTTGAAGTGTGTGTGACGGTAGTTGCAGTGTGTGTGTGACGGTAGTTGCAGTGTGTGTGACGGTAGATGAAGTGTGTGTGACGGTAGTTGAAGTGTGTGTGTGACGGTAGTTGCAGTGTGTGTGTGACGGTAGTTGCAGTGTGTGTGACGGTAGTTGAAGTGTGTGTGTGACTGTAGTTGAAGTGCGTGTGACGGTAGTTGCAGAGTGTGTGTGTGACGGTAGTTGAAGTGTGTGTGTGACTGTAGTTGAAGTGTGTGTGATGGTAGTTGCAGTGTGTGTGTGACGGTAGTTGCATTGTGTGTGACGGTAGTTGACGTGTGTGTGTGACGGTAGTTGCAGTGTGTGTGACGGTAGTTGAAGTGTGTGTGTGACAGTAGTTGAAGTGTGTGTGACACTAGTTGAAGTGTGTGTGACGGTAGTTGCAGTGTGTGTGACGGTAGTTGCAGTGTGTGTGTGACGGTAGTTGCAGTGTGTGTGTGACGGTAGTTGCAGTGTGTGTGTGACGGTAGTTGCAGTGTGTGTGTGACGGTAGTTGACGTGTGTGTGTGACGGTAGTTGCAGTGTTTGTGACGGTAGTTGAAGTGTGTGTGTGACGGTAGTTGCAGTGTGTGTGACGGTAGTTGAAGTGTGTGTGACGGTAGTTGAAGTGTGTGTGGCGGTAGTTGCAGTGTGTGTGACGGTAGTTGTAGTGTGTGTGACGGTAGTTGCAGTGTGTGTGACGGTAGGTAGTTGCAGTGTGTGTGTGACAGTAGTTGAAGTGTGTGTGACGGTAGTTGAAGTGTGTGTGTGACGGTAGTTGCAGTGTGTGTGACGGTAGTTGAAGTGTGTGTGACGGTAGTTGAAGTGTGTGTGACGGTAGTTGAAGTGTGTGTGTGACGGTAGTTGCAGTGTGTGTGTGACGGTAGTTGAAGTATGTGTGATGGTAGTTGCAGTGTGTGTGACGGTAGTTGCAGTGTGTGTGTGACGGTAGTTGCAGTGTGTGTGACGGTAGTTGCAGTGTGTGTGTGATGGTAGTTGAAGTGTGTGTGTGACGGTAGTTGCAGTGTGTGTGATGGTAGTTGTAGTGTGTGTGTGACGGTAATTGCAGTGTGTGTGTGATGGTAGTTGAAGTTTGTGTGTGACGGTAGTTGAAGTGTGTGTGTGATGGTAGTTGAAGTGTGTGTGTGACGGTAGTTGCAGTGTGTGTGTGACGGTAGTTGCAGTGTGTGTGACGGTATTTGAAGTGTGTGTGTGATGGTAGTTGAAGTGTGTGTGTGACGGTAGTTGCAGTGTGTGTGACGGTAGTTGCAGTGTGTGTGTGACGGTAGTTGACGTGTGTGTGTGATGGTAGTTGAAGTGTGTAGTTGTTGCAGTGTGTGTGTGACGGTAGTTGAAGTGTGTGTGTGATGGTAGTTGAAGTGTGTGTGACGGTAGTTGCAGTGTGTGTGTGACGGTAGTTGAAGTGTGTGTGTGATGGTAGTTGAAGTGTGTGTGACGGTAGTTGCAGTGTGTGTGACGGTAGTTGAAGTGTGTGTGTGATGGTAGTTGAAGTGTGTGTGTGACAGTAGTTGCAGTGTGTGTGTGACGGTAGTTGAAGTGTGTGTGTGATGGTAGTTGAAGTGTGTGTGACGGTAGTTGCAGTGTGTGTGACGGTAGTTGAAGTGTGTGTGACGGTAGTTGAAGTGTGTGTGTGACGGTAGTTGAAGTGTGTGTGTGACGGTAGTTGCAGTGTGTGTGACGGTAGTTGAAGTGTGTGTGACGGTAGTTGCAGTGTGTGTGACGGTAGTTGAAGTGTGTGTGACGGTAGTTGAAGTGTGTGTGTGACGTTAGTTGAAGTGTGTGTGTGACGGTAGTTGTAGTGTGTGTGTGATGGTAGTTGAAGTGTGTGTGTGACGGTAGTTGAAGTGTGTGTGACGGTAGTTGAAGTGTGTGTGACGGTAGTTGAAGTGTGTGTGTGTGATGGTAGTTGCAGTGTGTGTGTGACGGTAGTTGAAGTGTGTGTGTGTGACGGTATTTACAGTGTGTGTGTGACGGTAGTTGAAGTGTGTGTGTGTGACGGTAGTTGCAGTGTGTGTGTGACGGTAGTTGCAGTGTGTGTGTGACGGTAGTTGAAGTGTGTGTGTGATGGTAGTTGAAGTGTGTGTGTGACGGTAGTTGCAGTGTGTGTGTGACGGTAGTTGCAGTGTGTGTGACGGTAGTTGCAGTGTGTGTGACGGTATTTGAAGTGTGTGTGTTATGGTAGTTGAAGTGTGTGTGTGATGGTAGTTGAAGTGTGTGTGTGACGGTAGTTGAAGTGTGTGTGTGACGGTAGTTGAAGTGTGTGTGATGGTAGTTGAAGTGTGTGTGTGATGGTAATTGAAGTGTGTGTGTGATGGTAGTTGAAGTGTGTGTGTGATGGTAGTTGAAGTGTGTGTGTGACGGTAGTTGAAGTGTGTGTGTGACGGTAGTTGAAGTGTGTGTGACGGTAGTTGAAGTGTGTGTGGCGGTAGTTGCAGTGTGTGTGACGGTAGTTGTAGTGTGTGTGATGGTAGTTGCAGTGTGTGTGTGACGGTAGTTGAAGTGTGTGTGACGGTAGTTGAAGTGTGTGTGTGACGGTAGTTGCAGTGTGTGTGACGGTAGTTGCAGTGTGTGTGATGGTAGTTGAAGTGTGTGTGTGACGGTAGTTGCAGTGTGTGTGACGGTAGTTGTAGTGTGTGTGTGACGGTAATTGCAGTGTGTGTGTGACGGTAGTTGAAGTTTGTGTGTGACGGTAGTTGAAGTGTGTGTGTGATGGTAGTTGAAGTATGTGTGTGACGGTAGTTGCAGTGTGTGTGTGACGGTAGTTGAAGTTTGTGTGTGACGGTAGTTGAAGTGTGTGTGTGACGGTAGTTGAAGTGTGTGTGTGACGGTAGTTGCAGTGTGTGTGACGGTAGTTGAAGTGTGTGTGACGGTAGTTGCAGTGTGTGTGACGGTAGTTGAAGTGTGTGTGACGGTAGTTGAAGTGTGTGTGTGACGTTAGTTGAAGTGTGTGTGTGACGGTAGTTGTAGTGTGTGTGTGATGGTAGTTGAAGTGTGTGTGTGACGGTAGTTGAAGTGTGTGTGACGGTAGTTGAAGTGTGTGTGACGGTAGTTGAAGTGTGTGTGTGTGACGGTAGTTGCAGTGTGTGTGTGACGGTAGTTGAAGTGTGTGTGTGTGACGGTATTTGCAGTGTGTGTGTGACGGTAGTTGAAGTGTGTGTGTGTGATGGTAGTTGCAGTGTGTGTGTGACGGTAGTTGCAGTGTGTGTGTGACGGTAGTTGAAGTGTGTGTGTGATGGTAGTTGAAGTGTGTGTGTGACGGTAGTTGCAGTGTGTGTGTGACGGTAGTTGCAGTGCGTGTGACGGTATTTGAAGTGTGTGTGTGATGGTAGTTGAAGTGTGTGTGTGACGGTAGTTGCAGTGTGTGTGACGGTAGTTGCAGTGTGTGTGACGGTATTTGAAGTGTGTGTGTGATGGTAGTTGAAGTGTGTGTGTGACGGTAGTTGAAGTGTGTGTGATGGTAGTTGAAGTGTGTGTGTGATGGTAGTTGAAGTGTGTGTGTGACGGTAGTTGCAGTGTGTGTGACGGTAGTTGCAGTGTGTGTGACGGTAGTTGCAGTGTGTGTGTGATGGTAGTTGAAGTATGTGTGACGGTAGTTGAAGTGTGTGTGACGGTAGTTGCAGTGTGTGTGTGACGGTAGTTGAAGTGTGTGTGACTGTAGTTGAAGTGTGTGTGATGGTAGTTGCGGTGTGTGTGTGACTGTAGTTGAAGTGTGTGTGACGGTAGTTGTAGTGTGTGTGTGACGGTAGTTGAAGTGTGTGTGTGACGGTAGTTGCAGTGTGTGTGTGACGGTAGTTGAAGTGTGTGTGTGACGGTAGTTGAAGTGTGTGTGTGATGGTAGTTGAAGTGTGTGTGACGGTAGTTGTAGTGTGTGTGTGATGGTAGTTGAAGTGTGTGTGTGACGGTAGTTGAAGTGTGTGTGTGATGGTAGTTGAAGTGTGTGTGTGACGGTAGTTGTAGTGTGTGTGTGATGGTAGTTGAAGTGTGTGTGTGACGGTAGTTGAAGTGTGTGTGACGGTAGTTGAAGTGTGTGTGTGACGGTAGTTGAAGTGTGTGTGACGGTACTTGAAGTGTGTGTGACCTCATTTGCAGTGTGTGTGACTGTAGTTGAAGTGTGTGTATGACGGTAGTTGAAGTGTGTGTGTGACGGTAGTTGAAGTGTGTGTGTGACGGTAGTTGAAGAGTGTGTGACGGTAGTTGAAGTGTGTGTGTGACGGTAGTTGAAGTGTGTGTGTGACGGTAGTTGAAGTGTGTGTGACGGTAGTTGAAGTGTGTGTGTGACGGTAGTTGAAGTGTGTGTGACGGTACTTGAAGTGTGTGTGACCTCATTTGCAGTGTGTGTGACTGTAGTTGAAGTGTGTGTGTGATGGTAGTTGAAGTGTGTGTGTGACGGTAGTTGAAGTGTGTGTGTGATGGTAGTTGAAGTGTGTGTGTGACGGTAGTTGTAGTGTGTGTGTGATGGTAGTTGAAGTGTGTGTGTGACGGTAGTTGAAGTGTGTGTGACGGTAGTTGAAGTGTGTGTGTGACGGTAGTTGAAGTGTGTGTGACGGTACTTGAAGTGTGTGTGACCTCATTTGCAGTGTGTGTGACTGTAGTTGAAGTGTGTGTATGACGGTAGTTGAAGTGTGTGTGTGACGGTAGTTGAAGTGTGTGTGTGACGGTAGTTGAAGAGTGTGTGACGGTAGTTGAAGTGTGTGTGTGACGGTAGTTGAAGTGTGTGTGACCTCATTTGCAGTGTGTGTGTGAAGTTAACTACAGTGTGTGTGCCATTAATTACAGTGTGTGTGATGTTAGTTGCATTGTGTGTGAGTGTAGTGGTAGAGTAGTGGAAGAGTAGAGTAGTGGTAGAGTAGTGGTAGAGTAGAGTAGTAGTAGTGGTAGAGTAGTGGTAGAGTAGAGTAGTGGTAGGGTAGAGTAGTGGTAGAGTAGAGTAGAGTAGTGGTAGAGTAGAGTAGTGGTAGAGTAGAGTAGTAGTAGGGTAGAGTAGTGGTAGAGTAGAGTAGTAGTAGGGTAGAGTAGTGGTAGAGTAGAGCTAGGGTAATGGTAGAGAAAAGTAATGGTAGAGTAGAGCTAGGGGTAATGGTAGAGAAAAGTAGTGGTAGAGTAGAGCTAGGGGTAATGGTACAGTAAAGTAGTAGTAGAGTAGAGCTAGGGTAATGGTAGAGAAAAGTAGTGGTAGAGTAGAGCTAGGGTAATGGTAGAGTAAAGTAGTGGTGGAGTAGTGTAGTGGTATAGTAGTGGTGGAGTAAAGTAGTGGTAGAGTAGCGGTTGAACAGTGCTGAAGTATTGGTAGAGTAGTGGTAGAGGAGTTGTATAATAGTGGTAGATGAGTGGTATTTTAGAGTAGTGGTCGAGTAGTGGTAGAGTACTGGCAGAGTAGAGTAGTTGTTGAGTAGTGTTAGAGTAGTGGTAGAGTAGAGTAGTGGTAGAGTAGTGGTAGATTAAAGTAGTTGCAGAGTAGTGTTAGGGTAGTGGTAGAGTACTGGCAGAGTAGAGTAGTTGTTGAGTAGTGTTAGAGTAGTGGTAGAGTAGTGGTACAGTAATGGTAGATTAGAGTAGTGGTAGAGTAGTGGTAGAATATTGGTAGAGTAGTGGTAGATTAAAGTAGTTGCAGAGTAGTGTTAGGGTAGTGGTAGATGGGTAGGGTAGGGTAGGGTAGGGTAGGGTAGGGTAAGGTAGGGTAGGGTAGGGTAAGGTAGGGTAGGGTAGGGTAAGGTAGGGTAGGGTAAGGTAGGGTAGGGTAGGGTAGGGTAAGGTAGGGTAGGTTAGGGTAGGTTAGTGGTAGATAGGTAGAGGTAGGGTAGTGGTAGATGGGTAGGGTAGGGTAAGGTAGGGTAAGGTAAGGTAAGGTAGGGTAGGGTAGGGTAGGGTAGGGTAGGTTAGTGGTAGGGTAGGGTAGGGTAGGGTAAGGTAGGGTAAGGTAAGGTAAGGTAAGGTAGGGTAGGGTAGGGTAGGGTAGGGTAGGGTAGGGTAGGGTAGGGTAGGGTAGGGTAGGTTAGTGGTAGATAGGTAGAGGTAGGGTAGATGTAGAGTTGTGTTAGAGTAGAGTGGTGGTAGAGTAGAGTAGATGTAGCTTAGAGGTAGAGTAGGGTAGAGTAGAGTAGAGGTTGAGTAGTGTAGAGTAGAGGTAGAGTAGAGGTAGAGTGGAGTAGAGTAGATAAGAGATAACGTAGTGGTAGAGTAAAGGTATAGTAGTTGTAGAGTAATGGTAGATTAGTGGTGTAGTAGTGGTTGAGTAGTGGATTATTAGTTGTGGAGTAGTGGTAGAATAGTACTTAAGTAGCGGTAGAGTGGTGGTAGAGGAGTGGTATAGTATTGGTATAGTAGTTGTAGAGTAATGGTAGAGTAGTGGTTTTGTTGTGATAGAGTAGTGGTATAGTAGTTGTAGATTCGTTTTAGAGTAGGGGTAGCATAGTGGGAGAGTAGAGTAGTGGGATAGTATTGTAGCACAAGAGTAGAGTAGTGGGATAGTATTGTAGCACAAGAGTAGAGTAGTGGTAGAGGCAAAGCAGTGTTAGAGTAGTGGTAGAGTAGGGAAGTGGTAGAGTAGAGTAGTGCTAGAGCGAGTAGTTGTAGAGTAGAATTGTGGTGGAGTAGTGGTAGAGTAGTAGTAGAATAGAGTAGTTGTAGAGTAGAGAAGTGGTAGAGTAGTGGTATAGTAGAGTAGTGGTAGAGTAGTGGTATAGTAGTTGTAGAGTAGAGTAGTGGTATGGTAGTGGTTGAGTAGTGGTATAGTAGTTGTAGAGTAGAGTAGTGGTATGGTAGTGGTAGAGTAGTGGTATAGTAGAGTAGTGGTAGAGTAGTGGTATAGTAGTTGTAGAGTAGAGTAGTGGTATGGTAGTGGTTGAGTAGTGGTATAGTAGTGGTATAGTAGTGGTGGTAGAGTAGAGGTGGAGTAGTGGTAGAGTAGAGGTGGAGTCGTGGTAGAGTAGTGATGGCATATTGGTATAGTAGTAGTGGTAGAGTAGTGGTTGAATGGTGGTATAGTAGTGGTATAGTAGTGGTACAGTAGTGGTATTGAAGATTGGTGGTAGAGTAGAGTAGTGGTAGTGTAGTGGTATAGTTGTGGTAGAGTAGTGGTAGAGTAGAGGTATGGTAGTGGTAGAGTAAAGTAGTGGTTGAGTAGTGTTAGAGTAGTGTTAGAGTAGTGGTAGAGTAGAGTAGTTGTTAAGTAGTGTTAGAGTAGTGGTAGAGTAGAGTAGTTGTTGAGTTGTGTTCGAGTAGTGTTAGAGTAGTGGTAGAGTAGTAGTAGAATAGATTAGTTGTAGAGTAGAGTAGTGGTATAGTAGTTGTAGAGTAGAGTTGTTGTAGTGGTAGAGCAGTGGTATAGTAGTGGTATAGTAGTGGTATAGTATTGGTGGAATAGTTGTATAGTAGTGGTAGTAGAGTAGAGGTGGAGTAGTGGTTGAATAGTGGTATAGTAGTAGAGTTGTTTTAAATTAGTGGTAGAGGAGTGGTAGAGTAGAGCTAGGGTAATGGTAGAGTAAAGTAGTGGTAGAGTAGTGTAGTGGTATAGTAGTGGTAGAGTAGTGGTAGAGTAGTGGTAGAGTAGTGGTTGAACAGTGCTGAAGTATTGGTAGAGTAGTGGTAGAGGAGTTGTATAGTAGTGGTAGATTAGTGGTATTGTAGAGTAGTGGTCGAGTAGTGGTAGAGTAGTGGTAGAGTAGAGTAGTTGTTGATTAGTGTTAGAGTAGAGTAGTGGAAGAGTAGTGGTAGAGTAGTGGTAGATTAGAGTATTGGTTGAGTAGTGGTAGATTAGAGTAGTTGTAGAGTAGTGTTAGGGTAGAGGTAGGGTAGTGGTAGATAGGTAGGGTAGGGTAGTGGTAGATAGGTAAAGGTAGGGTAGAGGTAGATATAGAGTAGAGTACAGTAGAGGTAGAGTAGAGTAGAGGTAGAGGTAGAGGTAGAGTAGGGTAGAGTTGAGGTAGAGTAGAGGTAGAGTAGAGGTAGGGTAGGGTAGAGGTAGAGTAGAGTAGAGTAGAGTAGAGGTAGAGTAGAGGTAGAGTAGGGTAGAGTAGAGGTAGAGTAGAGTAGATGTAGAGTACAGGTAGAGTAGAGTAGAGTAGAGTAGAGTAGAGTAGAGTAGAGTAGAGTAGAGTAGAGTAGTGGTAGTGGTAGATTAGAGTAGTGTTAGAGTAGTGGTAGATTAGAGTAGAGTAGAGGTAGAGTAGAGGTAGTGTAGAGGTAGAGTAGAGGTCGAGTAGAGTAGAGGTAGGGTAGAGGTAGGGTAGAGGTAGAGTAGAGGTAGAGTAGAGGTAGAGTAGAGGTAGTGTAGAGGTAGAGTAGAGTAGAGGTAGAGTAGTAGGTAGGGTAGAGGTAGAGTAGAGTAGAGTAGAGGTAGAGTAGAGGTAGAGTAGGGTAAAGTAGAGGTAGAGTAGAGTAGATGTAGAGTACAGGTAGAGTAGAGTAGAGTAGAGTAGAGTAGAGTAGAGGTAGTGGTAGATTAGAGTAGTGGTAGATTAGAGTAGAGTAGAGGTAGAGTAGAGGTAGTGTAGAGGTAGAGTAGAGGTCGAGTAGAGTAGAGGTAGGGTAGAGGTAGGGTAGAGGTAGAGTAGAGGTAGAGTAGAGGTAGAGTAGAGGTAGTGTAGAGGTAGAGTAGAGTAGAGGTAGAGTAGAGGTAGAGGTAGAGTAGAGGTAGAGTAGAGGTAGAGTAGAGTAGAGGTAGAGTAGAGGTAGAGTAGAGGTAGAGGTAGAGTAGAGTAGTGGTAGATTAGAGTAGAGTAGAGGTAGAGTAGAGGTCGAGTAGAGTAGAGTGAGGGTAGAGGTAGAGTAGAGTAGAGGTAGAGTAGAGGTAGAGGTAGATATAGAGTAGAGTACAGTAGAGGTAGAGTAGAGTAGAGGTAGAGGTAGAGGTAGAGGTAGAGTAGGGTAGAGTTGAGGTAGAGTAGAGTAGAGGTAGAGTAGAGTAGAGGTAGGGTAGGGTAGAGTAGAGTAGAGTAGTAGAGTAGAGGTAGAGTAGAAGTAGGGTAGAGTAGAGGTAGAGTAGAGGTAGGTAGAGGTAGAGGTAGATTAGAGTAGAGGTAGAGTAGAGTAGAGGTAGAGTAGAGTAGAGGTAGAGTAGAGGTAGTGTAGAGGTAGAGTAGAGTAGAGGTAGAGTAGAGGTAGAGGTAGAGTAGAGGTAGAGTAGAGTAGAGTAGAGTAGAGGTAGAGTAGAGTAGAGATAGAGTAGAGATAGAGTAGAGGTAGAGTAGAGTAGAGGTAGAGTAGAGGTAGAGTAGAGTAGAGTAGAGTAGAGATAGAGTAGAGGTAGGGTAGAGGTAGAGTAGAGTAGAGGTAGAGTAGAGGTAGAGTAGAGTAGAGTAGAGTAGAGTAGAGTAGAGTAGAGTAGTGGTAGATTAGAGTAGTGTTAGAGTAGTGGTAGATTAGAGTAGAGTAGAGGTAGAGTAGAGGTAGTGTAGAGGTAGAGAGAGGTCGAGTAGAGTAGAGGTAGGGTAGAGGTCGAGTAGAGGTAGAGTAGATGTAGTGTAGAGGTAGAGTAGAGGTCGAGTAGAGTAGAGGTAGAGTAGAGGTAGGGTAGAGGTAGAGTAGAGGTCGAGTAGAGTAGAGTAGAGGTAGAGTAGAGGTAGGGTAGAGGTAGAGTAGAGTAGAGGTAGAGTAGAGGTAGAGTAGAGTAGAGGTAGAGTAGAGGTAGTGTAGAGGTAGAGTAGAGTAGAGGTAGAAAGTAGAGGTAGAGTAGAGTAGAGGTAGAGTAGAGGTAGAGTAGAGTAGAGGTAGAGTAGAGGTAGAGTAGAGGTAGAGGTAGAGTAGAGTAGAGGTAGAGTAGAGGTAGAGTAGAGTGAGGGTAGAGGTCGAGTAGAGTAGAGTGAGGGTAGAGGTGGAGTAGAGTAGAGGTAGAGTAGAGGTAGAGGTAGATATAGAGTAGAGTACAGTAGAGGTAGAGTAGAGTAGAGGTAGAGGTAGAGGTAGAGTAGGGTAGAGTTGAGGTAGAGTAGAGGTAGAGTAGAGGTAGGGTAGGGTAGAGGTAGAGTAGAGGTAGAGTAGAGGTAGAGTAGGGTAGAGTAGAGGTAGAGTAGAGTAGAGGTAGAGTAGAGGTAGATAGAGGTAGAGTAGAGGTAGAGTAGAGTAGAAGTAGAGTAGAGGTAGAGTAGAGGTAGGGTAGAGTAGAGGTAGAGTAGAGGTAGGGTAGAGGTAGAGGTAGATTAGAGTAGAGGTAGAGTAGAGGTAGAGTAGAGTAGAGGTAGAGTAGAGGTAGAGTAGGGTAGAGTGGAGGTAGAGTAGAGTAGAGGTAGAGTAGAGGTAGAGTAGAGGTAGAGGTAGAGGTAGAGTAGAGATAGAGTAGAGTAGAGTAGAGGTAGAATAGAGTAGAGATAGAGTAGATTAGAGGTAGAGTAGAGGTAGAGTAGGGAATTGTAGTGTAGTGCAAAGTTGAGGTAGAGTAGTGTCCTGATTTTGGAAGAAGTGTTAGAGAAAGAGTCATAGCAAAGACAAAGGAGGAAGGACACAGTGGAGAAATCTGTTTATTAGACGAGTTAATTTACCATACAGAGGGAGATAGATAGAGATTCACTACTACAACAGACCACTGGCTGACTGACTGACTGGCAGGCTGGCTGACAGGCTGGCTGGCTGACTGACTGGCAGGCTGGCTGACAGAAGAACGGAGGTGAATGTGTTTGTGAGATATTAAAGAGTGTGAGTGATGATCCTGCATTCAGAAAAAGGAACCGGGACGGTGAAACAAAATCAAATGACTCCTCAGCTTTATGAAAAATGAGTTAGTTTGTTGTTGTTAGTTTTGGGTTGAAAAGTGGTTTGTTTCAAGGTTGTTGTTGAATATGTCCCAGTACGTTAGCTTTAGACAGAGAGGCAGTTGTTTCACCACAGTAGACATTCTATACACATCTCAGAAGCTCTGTTGGTTCTGAAACCTTATGACTGTGTCCTATTCCCTATGTCGTGCACTACTTTACACCAGAGCACTATTCCCTATATAGTACACTACTTTAGACCAGAGCCCTATGGAACCCTATTCCCTATATAGTCCACTACTTTAGACCAGAGCCCTATGGAACCCTATTCCCTATATAGTGCACTACTTTAGACCAGATCCCTATGGAACCCTATTCTCTATATAGTGCACTACTTTAGACCAGAGCCTTATGGAACCCTATTCCCTATATAGTGCACTACTTTAGACCAGATCCCTATGGAACCCTATTCCCTATATAGTACACTACTTTAGACCAGAGCCCTATGGAACCCTATCCCCTATATAGTACACTACTTTAGACCAGAGCCCTATGGAACCCTATCCCCTATATAGTACACTACTTTAGACCAGAGCCCTATGGAACCCTATCCCTATATAGTGCACTACTTTAGACCAGAGCCCTATAGAACCCTATTCCTATATAGTACACTACTTTAGACCAGAGCCCCACAATACTTGTAAACTAAGGTCTGCCATAGACTGGACCTCAAGTTGACCCTCAGCACAACTCTCACTACACTACGTCACATTATCAACCCAATGACATGTTATAACTCTCACTACACTACGTCACATTATCAACCCAATGACATGTTATAACTCTCACTGCACTACGTCACATTATCAACCCAATGACATGTTATAACTCTCACTACACTACGTCACATTATCAACCCAATGACATGTTATAACTCTCACTACACTGTGTCACATTATCAACTATGTCACATTATCAACCCAGTGACATGTTATAACCCTCACTACACTACGTCACATTATCAACCCAATGACATGTTATAACCCTCACTACACTGTGTCACATTATCAACTATGTCACATTATCAACCCAGTGACATGTTATAACCCTCACTACACTACGTCACATTATCAACCCAATGACATGTTATAACCCTCACAACACTGTGTCACATTATCAACTATGTCACATTATCAACCCAGTGACATGTTATAACCCTCACTACACTACGTCACATTATCAACCCAATGACATGTTAAAACTCTCACTACACTGTGTCACATTATCAACCCAATGACATGTTATAACTCTCACTACACTATGTCACATTATCAACCCAATGACATGTTATAACCCTCACTACACTATGTCACATTATCAACCCAATGATGTGCTGTAACCCTCACTACACTATGTCAAATGTTATAACCCTTACTACACTATGTCACATTGTTAACCCAATGACATGTTATAACCCTCACTACACTATGTCACATTATCAACCCAATGATGTGCTGTAACCCTCACTACACTATGTCACATGTTATAACCCTTACTACACTATGTCACATTATCAACCCAATGACATGTTATAACCCTCACTACACTACATCACATGGTTATGCATAATCACCCAACCACAGAGCCAGTCCGAATCACCCAACCACAGAGCCAGTCCTAATCGTCCAACCACAGAGCCAGTCCTAATCACCCAACCACAGAGCCAGTTCTAATCACCCAACCACAGAGCCAGTCCTAATCTCCCAACCACAGAGCCAGTCCTAATCACCCAACCACAGAGCCAGTCCTAATCTCCCAACCACAGAGCCAGTCCTAATCACCCAACCACAGAGCCAGTCCTAATCGTCCAACCACAGAGCCGGTCCTAATCACCCAACCACAGAGCCAGTCCTAATCACCCAACATCAGAGCCGGTCCTAATCACCCAACCACAGAGCCAGTCCTAATCGGCCAACATCAGAGCCAGTCCTAATCGCCCAACCACAGAGCCGGTCCTAATCGGCCAAATTCAGAGCCAGTCCTAATCGCCCAACATCAGAGCCAGTCCTAATCGCCCAACATCAGTGCCCAACCTCACTAATACTCTTGTTGCTGAATGGAAGTCCCCGCAGCAATGTTCCAACATCTAGTGGAAAACCTTCCCAGAAGAGTGGAGGCTGTAATAGCAGCAATGTTCCAACATCTAGTGGAAAGCCTTCTCAGAAGAGTGGAGGCTGTTATAGCAGCAAATGGGGGGACCAACTCCATATTAATGCCCATGATTATGGAATGAGATGTTCAACGAGCTGGTGTCCACATACTATTGGTCATGTAGTGTATAAAGTGTTTAGGAGTGGCTGATAGATAATGTTCAGGAGTGGCTGATAGATAGCGTTCAGTAGTGGCTGATAGATAGCGTTCAGTAGTGGCTGATAGATGTTGTTCAGGAGTGGCTGATAGATAGTGTTCAGGAGTGGCTGATAGATAGCGTTCAGTAGTGGCTGATAGATGTTGTTCAGGAGTGGCTGATAGATGTTGTTCAGGAGTGGCTGATAGATAGTGTTCAGGAGTGGCTGATAGATAGTGTTCAGTAGTGGCTGATAGATGTTGTTCAGGAGTGGCTGATAGATAGTGTTCAGTAGTGGCTGATAGATAGCGTTCAGTAGTGGCTGATAGATAGCGTTCAGTAGTGGCTGATAGATGTTGTTCAGGAGTGGCTGATAGATAGCGTTCAGTAGTGGCTGATAGATAGCGTTCAGTAGTGGCTGATAGATGATGTTCAGGAGTGGCTGATAGATGATGTTCAGGAGTGGCTGATAGATGTTTGTTGAGATATGAGACAATCTAAATGACACACAAACACCCAAATTGACCCTTTCATCTTCAGATTCAGTTCTGTAACAAGACAGTCAAGTTAAATCACTGTATTGTAGCCTATTTCTTACGGACAATTTCTTTCTTTACGTGACATGCTTGTTTTGATGATGTCCTTGTTGTCTGTTCTCATTGTTGATTATTCCCAAATAACAGTTAGTAACCACCACACTATAATGTGTTGTGTATACATAAACTAGCAACTGACTGTCCAACCAAACCCCTGCTCTGGTCTGCTCTGGTCTGCTCTGGTCTGCTCTGGTCTGCTCTG
The DNA here is from genome assembly GCF_021184085.1 of Oncorhynchus gorbuscha. Taxonomy (NCBI): domain Eukaryota; kingdom Metazoa; phylum Chordata; class Actinopteri; order Salmoniformes; family Salmonidae; genus Oncorhynchus; species Oncorhynchus gorbuscha. Next base: position 96,471,206 of record NC_060188.1, read on the forward strand.
GTCTGCTCTGATCTGCTCTGATAGTGTTGTCCTCCGGTGTGAGGTTTCCCCTAGCTAAAGATCCAGGATCAGCTGCACCTCTCCCAGTCCTGTACTTAACCGTTATTGGGGGAAAGGAACAACTGACCCGAGATCAGTGTCTAGGGTCAACTCAGAAAGGCTAGAGATGAGATAGGATGCTTTGCTTCCCCAGCTCACAGAGGGGGTCAAGGTTTGGACACAACCAGCTCACAGAGGAGAGAGTTTGTAGGTCAAAGGTCAGATAAAGAGAGTGCTGTAACCCCAGCCAGGTCCCAGAGGTCAGAGGGCAGGTGGAGGTTCTGTTAGTAGCCACGAGGAGGAAGAGGATGAGGAAGAGGAGGGTTTAGGGAGGAGGAGGATCAGAGCCTCGATGAACCAACGAGCTCTTCCCTCCCGGCAGTCCCAGGAAAAACTAGAGAGTTGTGGTTATTGTAGTTAAAGTAATGAGGTCACATGATAGTACAGCAATGGCAGGGCTTTTTCTTCTCTATACCTGCTGGGGAGGGGAGTTCCTTGGTGGCCGTGGCAGAGCTCTCGTCCTTCCCCTCCGACGACAGTTCGGTGGAGTCGCTGAGCGGCCGGGCGCCGGACACAAGGTCGGCGGCGTTGCCGTCGATTACAGAGTAACCGTCGGTGACTGTTTTCTCCCGTAACGACTTCTCATCGTCGTCATCGATCAGGACGATCTCAGCCTTGATGGTGCCGTCGAATCCCAGCAGCCTCTTGGTTTCATCTTGGTTGTCAACGTTATGGTAGCCCATGAAGATCATAGTGACTGGCTTCTCCGCCGTTGCCTGGGGAGCCTCCAGCACCTCTCCCTCGTAGGTTACCTCCCGACGGGGTGGAGGCTGGGTTGTGATAGGGGCGCCTGGAGCTTGCGGAACCTTGTGGGCCATGGTGTCAGGGCTACGGATGGCTGGGGGGGTGGTGTAGGTGGTAGGGAGCTCATCTGTGCGGTCAGTGGAGCTGGGGGAGGTTTTGGTGTCACCAGTACCAACAGGGGTGATAGTAACCTTAGCCTTACCCCCGTCGGCCTGACTGGCGGGCACCCCGACCCGTTGCATCAGCTCGTCCACCTGTTGGGAGCTCCAGGGGTGAACCCCATTCTCCAGGGTGGTGGACCCCCCCGAGCGGACCTCATAGACAACCTTCCGGCCGTCGTCGAAGACCTTGACCCCACGCTGGGGCACCTCGTCAGGGCTGACGGAAGACGCTGACAGGATCCTGGTGTCGCCTGTCTTCCTGTCCTTCTCCACGTTGATCTCCATGGCGTACATCGCTACAAACAGACAGAACACATCATATCGTTACCATTAGAGTCCTACAATGGGCACATCACCATGGGTACATCGCTACAGACAAGGGGAGACAATGTAGCATGGTATCACTAAAATATTATCGGACACACAGAATATAGCATGGTATCACTAAAATATTATCGGACACACAGAATAGAGCATGTTACCACATGGTTGCCATATGGTTACTACGTTAGCACAGCAGGACAAAAAATGATCAACACATTGGTTCTGACACGCCATTTTCCATCAACACACTGGTGTTATAACCAGCCCCAGGGTATCTCCAGTTGTAATGTGTTATAAGCAGTCCCAGGGTATCTCCAGGTGTAATGTGTTATAACCAGTCCCAGGGTATCTCCAATTGTAATGTGTTATAACCAGTCCCAGGGTATCTCCAGTTGTAATGTGTTATAACCAGCCCCAGGGTAATGTGTTATAACCAGCCCCAGGGTATCTCCAGTTGTAATGTGTTATAACCAGCCCCAGGGTATCTCCAGTTGTAATGTGTTATAACCAGTCCCAGGGTATCTCCAGGTGTAATGTGTTATAACCAGTCCAGTCCCAGGGTATCTCCAGTTTATTGTGTTATAACCAGTCCCAGGGTATCTCCAGTTGAATGTGTTATAACCAGTCCTAGGTTATCTCCAGTTGTAATGTGTTATAACCAGTCCCAGGGTATCTCCAGGTGTAATGTGTTATAACCAGTCCCAGGGTATCTCCAGTTATAATGTGTTATAACCAGTCCAGTCCCAGGGTATCTCCAGTTGAATGTGTTATAACCAGTCCCAGGGTATCTCCAGTTGAATGTGTTATAACCAGTCCCAGGGTATCTCCAGTTGTAATGTGTTATAACCAGCCCCAGGGTATCTCCAGTTGAATGTGTTATAACCAGCCCCAGGGTATCTCCAGTTGAATGTGTTATAACCAGTCCCAGGGTATCTCCAGTTGAATGTGTTATAACCAACCCCAGGGTATCTCCAGTTGTAATGTGTTATAACCAGTCCCAGGGTATCTCCAGGTGTAATGTGTTATAACCAGTCCCAGGGTATCTCCAGTTATAATGTGTTATAACCAGTCCAGTCCCAGGGTATCTCCAGGTGTAATGTGTTATAACCAGTCCCAGGGTATCTCCAGTTGTAATGTGTTATAACCAGTCCAGTCCCAGGGTATCTCCAGTTGAATGTGTTATAACCAGTCCCAGGGTATCTCCAGTTGAATGTGTTATAACCAGCCCCAGGGTATCTCCAGTTGTAATGTGTTATAACCAGTCCCAGGGTATCTCCAGGTGTAATGTGTTTTAACCAGTCCCAGGGTATCTCCAGTTTTAATGTGTTATAACCAGTCCCAGGGTATCTCCAGTTTCCAGCTAGGGAGGGTGTTGTTCTCTCAGCTAGGGAGGGTGTGTTCTCTCAGCTAGGGAGGGTGTTGTTCTCTCAGCTAGGGAGGGTGTGTTCTCTCAGCTAGGGAGGGTGTTGTTCTCTCAGCTAGGGAGGGTGTTGTTCTCTCAGCTAGGGAGGGTGTGTTCTCTCAGCTAGGGAGGGTGTTGTTCTCTCAGCTAGGGAGGGTGTTGTTCTCTCAGCTAGGGAGGGTGTTGTTCTCTCAGCTAGGGAGGGTGTTGTTCTCTCAGCTAGGGAGGGTGTTGTTCTCTCAGCTAGGGAGGGTGTTGTTCTCTCAGCTAGGGAGGGTGTTGTTCTCTCAGCTAGGGAGGGTGTTGTTCTCTCAGCTAGGGAGTGTGTTGTTCTCTCAGCTAAGGAGGGTGTTGTTTTCTCAACTAGAGAATGTGTTGTTCTCTCAGCTAAGGAGGGTGTTGTTACTGTATCACTGCTGGCCCTTTAAGGATGCACTGCATCTCGTGTGTATGTTGTTGTGTGTTTTTTCGTGTTTGTTGTGTGTGTGGTTTGTGTGGTTTGTGTTTGTCATGTGTGTGGTTGGTTGTATCGCAGCGTTAGCTGTCTATGGATTGGGGCTCCATCCCTGCATCTGGAATCCCCATTAGCCACCAGACCTGTTCCTGTCCTCTCTACCACCCCTGGTCCTCCTCTCTACCACCCCTGGTCCTCCTAGCTACACGCCCCTGGTCCTGTCATAGCAACCACCCCTGGTCCTGTCCTCTCTACCACCCCTGGTCCACCTCTCTACCACCCCTGGTCCTGTCCTAGCCACCACCCCTGGTACTCCTCTCTACCACCCCTGGTTCTGACCTAGCTACCACCCCTGGTCCTCTTAGCTACCACCCCTGGTCCTGTGCAAGCCCCCACCCCTGGCCCTCCTCTCTACCACCCCTGGTCCCGTCCTAGCTACCACCCCTGGTCCTGTCCTAGCTACCACCCCTGATCCTCCTCTCTACCACCCCTGGTCATGTCCTAGCTACCACCCCTGGTCCTGTCCTATCCCCTCTTGGCTCCAGCTCAACAAGCCCCAATACCCTGCCCCCCCCCCCTCCCCCCACACTCCACAGCACCTACCAGGTTTCCTTGGGTGTTCACCAGAGGCAGGTGCTGCTGAGGCTGGGGCCTGGTGAGGAGAGGTGGTGGAGGAGTCTCTGATGTCCGGCTTGTTGGGGAGCTGGTCGGGGAGCTGGTTGGGGAGCTGGGGACAGGCGTTACTCACAGCATCTGGTTGGGGCGGAGAGCAGGAGAGGAAGTCAGACTGGATCCCCTGGCCACCACACGCTTGCCTTACCCCCTCCCCGTCATCACCCTAACCCCCACCCCCAACACACACTCTATGTCTCTCTCTCTGTCCCTCCGCCCACTGTCTGTCACCCATCCTGTCTCTATGCCCCCCGTCTCTTCCCTCCCACCCTCCCTCTCGCTAACCCTTCTCCCTCCCGTCTCTTCCCTCCCTCCCTCTCTCCCCTCCCTCTGTAACTCTTTCTCTTCTTTCCCCCAGCCCAGTGCTACGTTCAGCAGAATGTGTAGAGAGGTGTATTAGAGGGGATCAAAGCGGCCCTGGGTTGGGGGGATTCCCTGTGAATAGGTGGATCAGGGTGAACAAAGTACAGGGCTACTGTCTTATGTTGGAGCACTCAATAGTACCGCTGAGGCAGGTGGGAAACGATCCAAGGGGCTATTGTGGCAGAGAGAGACAGAGAGTAGAGAGTAGAGAGAGAGAGAGAGAGAGAGAGAGAGAGAGAGAGAGAGAGAGAGAGAGAGAGAGAGAGAGAGAGAGAGAGAGAGAGAGAGAGAGAGAGAGAGAGAGAGAGAGAGAGAGAGAGAGAGAGAGAGAGACAAAGAGAGAAAATTACAGCAGAGAGAGCAGAGACAGAGAGAGAGAGAGAGAGAGAGAGTAGAGGGAGAGAGAGAGAGAGAGAGAGAGAGAGTAGAGGGAGAGAGAGAGAGAGAGGGAGTAGAGGGAGAGAGTGAGAGAGAGAGACAAAGAGAGAAAATTACAGCAGAGAGAGCAGAGACAGAGACAGAGAGAGAGAGTAGAGGGAGAGGGAGAGTGACAGAGACCGAGAAACAGAGACAGAGAGACAGAGACAGAGACAGAGACAGAGACAGAGACAGAGAGAGAGACACAGAGAGAAAATTACAGAAGAGAGAGCAGAGAGATAGACAGAGTAAAGGGACAGAAGTTAGAGGGAGATAGGGAGAGAGTAGAGAGGGGAGTCAGTAGAGAGAGAGAGACTTCTGTATGTGTAATGTTTACTCTTAATTTGTATTGTTTATTTCACTTTATATATTAACTTTATATATTATCTATCTCACTTGCTTTGGCAATGTTAACACATGTTTCCCATGCCAATAAAGCCCTTGAATTGAATTGAATTGAATTGAGTACATTTACATTTAAGTAGAGAGAGAGAGTAGAGAGAGAGTAGAGAGAAAGAGAGTAGAGAGAGAGTAGAGAGAGTAGAGAGAGAAAGGGAGAGAGTAGAAAGAGTAGAGAGAGATAGGGAGATGCAGATAGAGAGGGAGAGAGTAGAGAGAGATAGGGAGATGCAGATAGAGAGGGAGAGAGTAGAGAGAGATAGGGAGATGCAGATAGAGAGGGGGGGAGTAGAGAGAGATAGGGAGATGCAGATAGAGAGGGAGAGAGTAGAGAGAGATAGGGAGATGCAGATAGAGAGGGAGAGAGTAGAGAGATATAGGGAGATGCAGATAGAGAGGGAGAGAGTAGAGAGAGATAGGGAGAGAGTAGAGAGAGATAGGGAGATGCAGATAGAGAGGGAGAGAGTAGAGAGAGATAGGGAGATGCAGATAGAGAGGGAGAGAGTAGAGAGATATAGGGAGATGCAGATAGAGAGGGAGAGAGTAGAGAGAGATAGGGAGAGAGTAGAGAGAGATAGGGAGATGCAGATAGAGAGGGAGAGAGTAGAGAGATATAGGGAGATGCAGATAGAGAGGGAGAGAGTAGAGAGATATAGGGAGATGCAGATAGAGAGGGAGAGAGTAGAGAGAGATAGGGAGATGCAGAGAGAGAGGAGTAGTGTGGGAAACCTTTAAAGCACACAGCCAGTAGTACTGTGGGTGGAGAGTCTCAACTTCAATGGCTAGGAGTTTGTTTAGCCTGTGTGGTAATGTGTAGCATGTGTAAAGCTTGTCTAGCATGTGTAGTGTGTGTAGAGGCAGTGTGACTGTGTGTGTATATAGAGGGAGCTTGCTAGTACAACGAGATATTTCAGAGGCATGTCGAGCTGTTGATCGTGACCTTAATTGAATAACCATGGCGATAACATCCAGGACTACATTGGAAAGAAATGTTAATTTTTTTCAACACAAATGAAAACCAATCAATTAATCAATTTATAACGATCAATAGTATGTATATAATAGATCACTCACCATGTTTATTCAATAGTATTTAGATACTGTATATTGTCACTCACCATGTTCATTCTGAAGACTCTGGAAAGACAAGAAACACAGACAGGACGAGAAGACGTTAAAGATTGTGTTGTGTAGAGTAATGAATGTTCTCTGTCTCTGCGTAGAGTAATGAATGTTCTCTTTCTCTGTGTAGAGTAATGAATGTTCACTCTCTTTCTCTGCGTAGAGTAATGCATGTTATCTCTCTCTCTGTGTAGAGTAATGCATGTTCTCTATCTCTCTGTGTAGATGAATGTTCTCTTTCTCCGTGTAGAGTAATGAAGGTTCTCTCTCTGTGTAGATGAATGTTCTCTCTCTGTGTAGATGAATGTTCTCTTTCTCTGTGTAGAGTAATTAATGTCTCTCTCTCTCTCTCTCTCTCTCTCTGTATGTTCTCTCTCTCTCTCTCTGTAGATGACTGTTCTCTCACTCTCTCTCTCTCTGTATGTACTCTCTCTCTCTGTGTAGATGACTGTTCTCTCTCTCTGGAGATGAATATTCTCTCTCTCTCTGGGTAGACGAATGTTCTCGCTCTCTCTGTGTAGATGAATGCTCTATCTCTCTGTGTAGATGCATGTTCTCTCTCCCTGTGTAGATGTATGTTCTCTCTCTCTCTCTCTAATAACTCTCTCTCTCTCTCTCTCTCTCTCTCTCTCTCTCTCTCTCTCTCTCTCTCTCTCTCTCTCTCTCTCTCTCTCTCTCTCTCTCTCTCTCTCTCTCTCTCTCTGTGTATGTTGTCTCTCTCTCTGTGTATATGAATGTTCTCTGTGTGTAGATGAATGTTCTCTCTCTCTGTAGATGACTGTTCTATCTCTCTCTCTCTCTCTCTCTCTCTCTCTGTGTAGATGAATGTTCTCTCCCTCTCTCTGTGTAAATGAAAGTTATCTCCCTCTTTCTGTGTAGATGAATGTTCTCTCTCTGTGTAGATGACGGTTCTCTCACTCTCTCTCTGTATGTTCTCTCTCTCTGTGTAGATGACTGTTCTCTCTCTCTGTAGATGAATATTCTCTCTCTCTGGGTAGATGAATGTTCTCGCTCTCTCTGTGTAGATGAATGCTCTCTCTCTGTGTAGATGAATGTTCTCTCTCTGTGTAGATGCATGTTCTCTCTCTCTGTGTAGATGAATGTTCTCTCTCTCTCTGTGTAGATGAATGTTCTCTCTTTCTCCGTGTAGATGAATGTTCTCTCTCTCTGTGTAGATGCATGTTCTCTCTCTCTGTGTAGATGCATGTTCTCTCTCTCTGTGTAGATGCATGTTCTCTCTCTCTGTGTAGATGTATGTTCTCTCTCTCTGTGTAGATTAACGTTCTCTCTCTCTTCTCTCTCTCTCTCTCTCTCTCTCTCTCTCTCTCTCTCTCTCTCTCTCTCTCTCTCTGTAGGTTGTCTCTCTCTCTGTGTATATGAATGTTCTCTCTGTGTGTAGATGAATGTTCTCTCTCTCTGTGTAGATGAATGTTCTCTCCCTCTCTCTGTGTAAATGAAAGTTATCTCCCTCTTTCTGTGTAGATGAATGTTCTCTCTCTGTGTGGATGACTGTTCTCTCACTCTCTCTCTGTATGTTCTCTCTCTCTGTGTGTAGATGACTGTTCTCTCTCTCTGTAGATGAATATTCTCTCTCTCTCTGGGTAGACGAATGTTCTCGCTCTCTCTGTGTAGATGAATGCTCTCTCTCTCTCTGTGTAGATGAATGTGCTCTCTCTGTGTAGATGCATGTTCTCTCTCTCTGTGTAGATGAATGTTCTCTCTTTCTCCGTGTAGATGAATGTTCTCTCTCTCTGTGTAGATGCATGTTCTCTCTCTGTGTAGATGCATGTTCTCTCTCTCTGTGTAGATGAATGTTCTCTCTCTTTCTCCGTGTAGATGAATGTGCTCTCTCTGTGTAGATGCATTTTCTCTCTCTCTCTGTAGATGAATGTTCTCTCTCTTTCTCCGTGTAGATGAATGTGCTCTCTCTGTGTAGATGCATGTTCTCTCTCTCTGTGTAGATGTATGTTCTCTCTCTCTCTGTGTAGATTAACTCTCTCTCTCTCTCTCTCTCTCTCTCTCTCTCTCTCTCTCTCTCTCTCTCTCTCTCTCTCTCTCTCTCTCTGTGTATATGAATGTTCTCTCTCTCTCTGTGTAGATGGATGTTCGCTCTCTCTGTGTAGATGAATGTTCTCTCTCTCTCTCTCTCTCTGTAGATGACTGTTCTATCTCTCTCTTTCTGTGTAGATGAATGTTCTCTCTCTGTGTAGATGACTGTTCTCTCACTCTCTCTCTCTGTATGTTCTCTCTCTCTGTGTAGATGACTGTTCTCTCTCTCTCTGTAGATGAATGCTCTCTCTCTCTGTGTAGATGAATGTGCTCTCTCTCTGTGTAGATGAATGTTCTCTCTTTCTCTGTGTAGATGAATGTTCTCTCTCTCTGTGTAGATGCATGTTCTCTCTCTCTGTGTAGATGCATGTTCTCTCTCTCTCTGTGTAGATGTATGTTCTCTCTCTCTGTGTAGATTAATGTTCTTCTCTCTCTGTGTAGATGAATGTTCTCTATCTCTCTCTCTCTCTCTCTCTGTAGATGAACGTTCTCTCTCTCTCTCTCTCTCTCTCTCTCTCTCTCTCTCTCTCTCTCTCTCTCTCTCTCTCTCTCTCTCTCTCTCTCTCTCTCTCTCTCTCGGTGTGGGTGTATGTTGTCTCTCTCTCTGTGTATATGAATGTTCTCTCTCTCTCTGTGTAGATGGATGTTCGCTCTCTCTGTGTAGATGAATGTTCTCTCTCTCTCTCTCTCTGTAGATGACTGTTCTATCTCTCTCTTTCTCTTTCTCTCTCTCTCTCTCTCTCTTTCTGTGTAGATGAATGTTCTCTCTCTGTGTAGATGACTGTTCTCTCACTCTCTCTCTCTGTATGTTCTCTCTCTCTCTGTGTAGATGACTGTTCTCTCTCTCTCTGTAGATGAATGCTCTCTCTCTCTGTGTAGATGAATGTGCTCTCTCTCCGTGTAGATGAATGTTCTCTCTTTCTCTGTGTAGATGAATGTTCTCTCTCTCTGTGTAGATGCATGTTCTCTCTCTCTGTGTAGATGCATGTTCTCTCTCTCTCTGTGTAGATGTATGTTCTCTCTCTGTGTAGATTAATGTTCTTCTCTCTCTGTGTAGATGAATGTTCTCTCTCTCTCTCTCTCTCTCTCTCTCTCTCTCTCTCTCTCTCTCTCTCTCTCTCTCTCTCTCTCTCTCTCTCTCTCTCTCTCTCTCTCTCTCGCTCTCTTTCGCTCTCTCTCTGTGTGTGTGTAGATGAATGTTCTCTCTCTGTGTAGATGACTGTTCTCTCACTCTCTCTCTCTGTATGTTCTCTCTCTCTGTGTAGATGACTGTTCTCTCTCTCTCTGTAGATGAATGCTCTCTCTCTCTGTGTAGATGAATGTGCTCTCTCTCTGTGTAGATGAATGTTCTCTCTTTCTCTGTGTAGATGAATGTTCTCTCTCTCTGTGTAGATGCATGTTCTCTCTCTCTGTGTAGATTCATGTTCTCTCTCTCTCTGTGTAGATGTATGTTCTCTCTCTCTGTGTAGATTAATGTTCTTCTCTCTCTGTGTAGATGAATGTTCTCTATCTCTCTCTCTCTGTGTAGATGAACGTTCTCTCTCTCTCTCTCTCTCTCTCTCTCTCTCTCTCTCTCTCTCTCTCTCTCTCTCTCTCTCTCTCTCTCTCTCTCTCTCTCTCTCTCTCTCTCTCTCTGTGTGTGTAGATGAATGTTCTCTTTCTCTGTGTAGATGAATGTTCTCTCTCTCTCTCTGTGTAGATGAATGTTCTCTCTCTCTCTGTAGATGAATGTTCTCACTGTCTCTGTGTAGATGAATGCTCTCTCTCTCTCTGTGTAGATGAATGTTCTCTCTCTCTGTAGATGAATGTTCTCACTCTCTCTGTGTAGATGAATGTTCTCACTCTCTCTGTGTAGATGAATGTTCTCTTACTTTCTGTAGATCTTCTATGGACCTCTCAGTCTTCTTCAGTCTCTCTCTGAGCATCTGTTCTTTAGCTGAGATCTGACACTCCTCGCTTTCCAACAGACCAATCTCTGACTCCAACCTACAATGAAAGAACAAAAAAGAAACCATGATTTTTTTTTTATCATCCTAAATGGATCAAATCAATTATTTTAACTGAAACTATTTCGTATGAGTGGCTTGGTATTTTTGGGTGGTCAAACTCAACTCTGGACCTTGAAGCCAGTTCCACCCTTTTGTCATTGTTCCCCTCTAATCAGGGACTGATTTAGACCTGGGACACCAGCTGTGTGACATGAATGATGAAGTAGGACAGAAAAGCAGCAGGCTCCGGACCTCGTAAGGTAACAGTTGAATGGCCCAAATCCACCATGTTAGGAAGAAACACAACACATTCTCTGTTCCTCCAAATCCAGTGTGGAACAATGGAACAGCAACACATGGTGACGTGGCGTTAGTCTGAGCAGGAGGCCTTTCTGGTCATGGCTCTGATTGGTGTAAATTGGCCACGCCTTTCTGGTAATGGCTCTGATTGGTGTAAATTGGCTACGCCTTTCTGGTAATGGCTCTGATTGGTGTAAATTGGCCACGCCTTTCTGGTAATGGCTCTGATTGGTGTAAAGCTGCCACTCCTTTCTAGTAATGACTTTGATTGGAATTAGTTTAAAATTAGTTATTACTGTGACGAAGACGCACCATAGACTCAACGTAGACCCACCATAGACCCACCATAGACCCACCATAGACCCACCATAGACCCACCATAGACTCAGTATAGACCCACCATAGACTCAGTATAGACTCAGTATAGACCCACCATAGACTCAGTATAGACCCACCATAGACTCAGTATAGACCCACCATAGACCCACCGTAGACCCAGTATAGACCCACCATAGACTCAGTATAGACCCACCATAGACTCAGAATAGACTCAGTATAGACCCAGTATAGACCCACCATAGACCCACCATAGACCCACCATAGACTCAGTATAGACCCAGTATAGACCCACCATAGATCCACCATGGACCCAGTATAGACCCACCATAGACCCACCATAGACTCAGTATAGACCCAGTGGGATCTAGGGGGAGACTGTAGCACTCTTAATTATCCTCTACCTGTCTGATCTCCTGTTAGACAGGGGGAGGCTGTACCAGTCTTAACCTCTACCTGTATGGTCTCCTGTTAGACAGGGGGAGGCTGTACCAGTCTTAACCTCTACCTGTCTGATCTCCTGATCGACAGGGGGAGGCTGTCCCAGTCTTAACCTCTACCTGTGTGATCTCCTGATATACAGGGGGAGGCTGTCCCAGTCTTAACCTCTACCTGTATGGTCTCCTGTTAGACAGGGGGAGGCTGTACCAGTCTTAACCTCTACCTGTCTGATCTCCTGATAGACAGGGGGAGGCTGTACCAGTCTTAACCTCTACCTGTCTGATCTCCTGATATACAGGGGGAGGCTGTACCAGTCTTAACCTCTACCTGTATGGTCTCCTGTTAGACAGGGGGAGGCTGTACCAGTCTTAACCTCTACCTGTATGGTCTCCTGTTAGACAGGGGGAGGCTGTACCAGTCTTAACCTCTACCTGTATGGTCTCCTGTTAGACAGGGGGAGGCTGTACCAGTCTTAACCTCTACCTGTATGGTCTCCTGTTAGACAGGGGGAGGCTGTACCAGTCTTAACCTCTACCTGTATGGTCTCCTGTTAGACAGGGGGAGGCTGTACCAGTCTTAACCTCTACCTGTCTGATCTCCTGATAGACAGGGGGAGGCTGTCCCAGTCTTAACCTCTACCTGTCTGTTCTCTCTGCTACCGCACGGCAAGCGGTACCGGAGGGCCAAGTCTAGGTCCAAGAGGCTTCTAAACAGTTCTACCACCAAGCCCCCAAGCCACATCATAGACTGTTCTTTCTGCTACCGCACGGCAAGCGGGTCCGTTGTTTACAACCAATAAGTAACTAGGCACAGAGACTTCGGAAAGTATTCAGACCCCATTGACTTTTTCCACATTTTGTTACGTTACAGCCTTATTCTAAAATGGATTAAATTTTTTTCTTCCCACAATGTACACACAACACCCCATAATGACATCACAACACCCCATAATGACATCACAATACCCCATAATGTACACACAACACCCCATAATGACATCACAATACCCCATAATGACATCACAATACCCCATAATGACATCACAATACCCCATAATGACCAAGCAAAAAACAAGTTATTAGATATTTTTGCAAATGTCTAAAAAAAATTATGAAATATGACATTTACATAAGTATTCAGACCCTTTATTCAGTACTTTCTTGAAGCACGTTTGGCAGCGATTACAGCCTCCAGTCTTCTTGGGTTTGACGCTACAAGCTTGACACACCTGTATTTGGGGAGTTTCTCACATTCTTCTCTGCAGATCCTCTCAGGCTTTGTCAGGTCCCCATTCTTAAAATAAAGTGGTGATCCTAACTCACCTAAAATAGGGATTTATTTTAGGATTAAATGTCAGGAATTGTGAAAAACTAAGTTTAAATGTATTTGGCTAAGGTGTATGTAAACTTCCAACACACACGCACGCACGCACGCACGCACGCACGCACGCACGCACGCACGCACGCACACGCACGCACGCACGCACGCACGCACGCACGCACGCACGCACGCACACACACACACACACACACACACACACACACACACACACACACACACACACACACACACACACACACACACACACACACACACACACACACACACACACACACACACATTCCATTTATCCCAGGGGACCTGGGTTTGGGTTATTATTTTTGCTGGCTAGCCAATCAGGAAGCATCGTTCAGAGGAACCCCCCCCTGACTCCTCCCTGGTCATTTCCTGCCATTGTATAGTGCAAGAGGGTTCTAGAATGCCTCAAAAGTTCCATGGTCAGTAATAACAAGGAAGCTTCCCAAGATTCCATCTCTTAGTCCACCCTATTCCCTATATAGTGCACTACTATAGACCAGAGCCCTATTCCCTATATAGTGCACTACTATAGACCAGAGCCCTATTCCCTATATAGTACACTACTTTAGACCAGAGGCCTATAGAACCCGATTCCCTATATCGTGCACTACTATAAACCAGAGCCATATTCCCAATATAGTACACTACTTTAGACCAGAGGCCTATAGAACCCGATTCCTTATATAGTACACTACTTTAGACCAGAGCCCTATGGAACCCTATTCCCTATATATAGTACACTACTTTAGACCAGAGCCCTATGGAACCCTATTCCCTATATAGTGCACTATTTTAGACCAGAGCCCTATGGAAACCTATTCCCTATATAGTGCACTACTTTAGACCAGGGACCATAGGAGGTTCATAGAGTTCTACTGTGATGGTCAATACCAATATCTGCACCCCCGTGGTCAATAACAACATCTGTACCCCCGTGGTCAATGCCAATATCTGTACCCCCGTGGTCAATACCAATATCTGTACCCCCGTGGTCAATAACAACATCTACACCCCCGTAGTCAATAACAACATCTACACCCCCGTGGTCAATACCAATATCTGCACCCCCGTGGTCAATAACAACATCTACACCCCCGTGGTCAATACCAATATCTACACCCCCGTGGTCAATAACAACATCTACACCCCCGTGGTCAATACCAACATCTACACCCCCGTGGTCAATACCAACATCTACACCCCCGTGGTCAATACCAACATCTACACCCCCGTGGTCAATACCAACATCTACACCCCCGTGGTCAATACCAATATCTGCACCCCCGTGGTCAATACCAATATCTACACCCCCGTGGTCAATACCAATATCTGCACCCGTGAACAAGGCCATGATTGGGAGTCCCATAAGGTGGGTCACAATTGGCCAAGCGTCGTCGAGGTTTGGCCAGATTAGGCTGTCATTGTAAATAAGAATTTGTTGTCAACTGACTTGTCTAGTTAAGTAGAAGTTACATAAATGCATACAAATAAATAAATAAATTCAACTCCCATTCAACTCCCATGGTCAATACCATCATGGTCAATACCATCATGGTCAACTCCCATGATGGTCAATACCATCATGGTCAATACCATCATGGTCAACTCCCATGGTCAATACCATCATGGTCAATACCATGATGGTCAATACCATCATGGTCAATACCCATGGTCAACTCCCATGGTCAATACCATCATGGTCAATACCATCATGGTCAATACCATCATGGTCAACTCCCATGGTCAATACCATCATGGTCAACTCCCATGGTCAATACCATCATGGTCAACTCCCATGGTCAATACCATCATGGTCAATACCATGATGGTCAATACCATCATGGTCAATACCCATGGTCAACTCCCATGGTCAATACCCATGGTCAACTCCCATGGTCAATACCATGATGGTCAACTCCCATGGTCAATACCATCATGGTCAACTCCCATGGTCAATACCATCATGGTCAACTCCCATGGTCAATACCATCATGGTCAACTCCCATGGTCAATACCATCATGGTCAACTCCCATGGTCAATACCATCATGGTCAACTCCCATGGTCAATACCATCATGGTCAATACCATCATGGTCAATACCATCATGGTCAACTCCCATGGTCAATACCATCATGGTCAACTCCCATGGTCAATACCATCATGGTCAATACCATCATGGTCAACTCCCATGGTCAATACCATCATGGTCAACTCCCATGGTCAATACCATCATGGTCAATACCATGGTCAACTCCCATGGTCAATACCATGGTCAACTCCCATGGTCAATACCATCATGGTCAATACCATGGTCAACTCCCATGGTCAATACCATCATGGTCAATACCATCATGGTCAATACCATGGTCAACTCCCAATGGTCAATACCATGGTCAACTCCCATGGTCAATACCATCATGGTCAATACCATGGTCAACTCCCATGGTCAATACCATGGTCAACTCCCATGGTCAATACCATCATGGTCAATACCATCATGGTCAATACCATCATGGTCAACTCCCATTCAACTCCCATGGTCAATACCATCATGGTCAACTCCCATGGTCAACTCCCATGGTCAATACCATCATGGTCAATACCATCATGGTCAACTCCCATGGTCAATACCATCATGGTCAATACCATCATGGTCAACTCCCATGGTCAATACCATCATGGTCAACTCCCATGGTCAATACCATCATGGTCAACTCCCATGGTCAATACCATCATGGTCAATACCATCATGGTCAACTCCCATGGTCAATACCATCATGGTCAACTCCCATGGTCAATACCATCATGGTCAACTCCCATGGTCAATACCATCATGGTCAACTCCCATGGTCAATACCATCATGGTCAACTCCCATGGTCAATACCATCATGGTCAACTCCCATGGTCAATACCATCATGGTCAACTCCCATGGTCAATACCATCATGGTCAACTCCCATGGTCAATACCATCATGGTCAATACCATCATGGTCAACTCCCATGGTCAATACCATCATGGTCAACTCCCATGGTCAATACCATCATGGTCAATACCATCATGGTCAATACCATGGTCAACTCCCAATGGTCAATACCATGGTCAACTCCCATGGTCAATACCATCATGGTCAATACCATGGTCAACTCCCAATGGTCAATACCATGGTCAACTCCCATGGTCAATACCATCATGGTCAATACCATGGTCAACTCCCATGGTCAATACCATGGTCAACTCCCATGGTCAATACCATCATGGTCAATACCATGGTCAACTCCCATGGTCAATACCATCATGGTCAATACCATCATGGTCAACTCCCATGGTCAATACCATCATGGTCAACTCCCATGGTCAATACCATCATGGTCAACTCCCATGGTCAATACCATCATGGTCAACTCCCATGGTCAATACCATCATGGTCAACTCCCATGGTCAATACCATCATGGTCAATACCCATGGTCAACTCCCATGGTCAATACCATGATGGTCAATACCATCATGGTCAATACCATCATGGTCAACTCCCATGGTCAATACCATCATGGTCAACTCCCAATGGTCAATACCATGGTCAACTCCCATGGTCAATACCATCATGGTCAATACCATGGTCAACTCCCATGGTCAATACCATGGTCAACTCCCATGGTCAATACCATCATGGTCAATACCATCATGGTCAACTCCCATGGTCAATACCATCATGGTCAACTCCCATGGTCAATACCATCATGGTCAATACCATCATGGTCAATACCATGGTCAACTCCCAATGGTCAATACCATGGTCAACTCCCATGGTCAATACCATCATGGTCAATACCATGGTCAACTCCCATGGTCAATACCATGGTCAACTCCCATGGTCAATACCATCATGGTCAATACCATCATGGTCAACTCCCATGGTCAATACCATCATGGTCAATACCATCATGGTCAACTCCCATGGTCAATACCATCATGGTCAACTCCCATGGTCAATACCATCATGGTCAATACCATCATGGTCAACTCCCATGGTCAATACCATCATGGTCAATACCATCATGGTCAACTCCCATGGTCAATACCATCATGGTCAACTCCATGGTCAATACCATCATGGTCAACTCCCATTCAACTCCCATGGTCAACTCCCATGGTCAATACCATCATGGTCAATACCATCATGGTCAATACCATCATGGTCAACTCCCATTCAACTCCCATGGTCAATACCATCATGGTCAACTCCCATGGTCAATACCATCATGGTCAACTCCCATGGTCAATACCATCATGGTCAACTCCCATGGTCAATACCATCATGGTCAAAGACAACTCACAAACAATAACAATACGACAAAGATCACCGTGTTGAAAACACAAACATCCTCTCTGTGGTCAGAGGTCAAAGTTCTCTCCCCTTTTTTTCACTTTCACTTTTTCTGCTCCCACTCTCCCTCCACTCTCCCTCCAATACCATCTCCCTCCCATGGTCTACCATCATGGTCCTCCTCATCTCCCTCCACTCTCCCTCCACTCTCCCTCCTCTCTCCCTCCTCTCTCCCTCCACTCTCCCTCCTCTCTCCCTCCACTCTCCCTCCTCTCTCCCTCCACTCTCCCTCCACTCTCCCTCCTCTCTCCCTCCACTCTCCCTCCTCTCTCCCTCCACTCTCCCTCCTCTCTCCCTCCACTCTCCCTCCCCTCTCCCTCCACTCTCCCTCCCTCTCCCTCCCTCTCCCTCCACTCTCCCACTCTTCTTCCTCTCTCCAACTCTCCCTCCTCTCTCCCTCCACTCTCCCTCCTCTCTCCCTCCACTCTCCCACTCTCCTTCCTCTCTCCAACTCTCCCTCCACTCTCCCACTCTCCCTCCACTCTCCCACTCTTCTTCCACTCTCCCACTCTCCTTCCTCTCTTCAACTCTCCCTCCACTCTCCCACTCTCCCTCCACTCTCCCTCCACACTCCCACCCTCCCTCCACTCTCCTTCCTCTCTCCAACTCTCCCTCCACTCTCCCTCCACTCTCCCACCTCTCTCCCTCCACTCTCCCTCCTCTCTCCCTCCTCTCTCCCTCCACTCTCCCTCCTCTCTCCCTCCACTCTCCCTCCTCTCTCCTTCCTCTCTCCAACTCTCCCTCCACTCTCCCTCCACTCTCCCTCCTCTCTCCCTCCTCTCTCCCTCCTCTCTCCCTCCACTCTCCCTCCTCTCTCCCTCCTCTCTCCCTCCTCTCTCCCTCCATTCTCCCTCCACTCCCCGTGGCTGATGTGAGTAAGACATTTAAGCGTGTTAACCCTCGCTAGGCTGCCGGCCCAGACGGCATCCCCAGCCGCGTCCTCAGAGCATGGGCGGACCAGCTGGCTGGTGTGTTTACGGACATATTCAATCTCTCCCTTTCCCAGTCTGCTGTTCCCACATGCTTAAAGATGTCCACCATCGTTCCTGTACCCAAGAAAGCAAAGGTGACTGAACTAAATTACTGTCGCCACGTAGCACTCACTTCTGTCATCATGAAGCGCTTTGAGAGGCTAGTTAAGGATCCTCTTCTTTACCTGACACCGTAGACCCACTTCAATGTGCTTACTGGACCAATAGATCCACAGACGATGCAAACCGCCATCGCACTGCACACTGCCCTATCCTACCTGGACAAGAGGCATACGAGAATGCGTAAGAATGTTGTTAATTGAACACAGCTCAGCCTTCAACACCATAGTACCCTCCAAGCTCATCGTTAAGCTTGAGACCCTGTGTCTGAACCCCGCCCTGTGTAATCCTCAACACAAGGGTGCGTGTTCAGCCCCCTCCTGTACTCCCTGTTCATGCACCACTGAGTGGCCACGCACGCCTCCAACTCAATCATCAAGTTTGCAGACAAAACAACAGTAGTAGGCTTGATTACCAGCAACTACGAGATGGCCTACAGGGAGGAGGTGTGGGCCCTCGGAGTGTGGTGTCAGGACAATAACCTCTCCCTCAACGTCAACAAAGCGAATGTGCTGATCGTGGACTTCAGGAGACAGCAGAGGGAGCACGCCCATTATCCACATCGACGGAACAGCAGTGAAGAAGGTGGAAAGCTTCAAGTTCCTCGGCGTACACATCACTGACGATCTGAAATGGTTCCACCCACACAGACAGTGTGGGGAGGAAGGGGCATATCTCCTGTTTCTGTTAGACAGCTTGATGTCCCTGGATAGGATGTTTGTGTCAGTTGTCTGTGTCAGTTGTTTGTGTCAGTTGTTTGTGTCAGTTGTCTGTGTCAGTTGTCTGTGTCTGTTGTTTGTGTCTGTTGTGAGTGTCTGTTGTTTGTGTCTGTGGTTAGTGTCGGTTGTTTGTGTCTGTTGTTAGTGTCTGTTGTTAGTGTCTGTTGTTTGTGTCTGGTTAGTCGGTTGTTTGTGTCTGTTGTTAGTGTCTGTTGTTTGTGTCTGTGGTTAGTGTCGGTTGTTTGTGTCTGTTGTTAGTGTCTGTTGTTAGTGTCTGTTGTTTGTGTCTGTGGTTAGTGTCGGTTGTTTGTGTCTGTTGTTAGTGTCGGTTGTTAGTGTCTGTTGTTTGTGTCTGTGGTTAGTGTCGGTTGTTTGTGTCTGTTGCTAGTGTCTGTTGTTTGTGTCAATTGTAGCACTACACTGAGAAACCTGTCCAGTGGTCAGTTGTGTCTGTTGTTAGTGTCTGTGGTTAGTGTCTGTTGTTAGTGTCTGTTGTTTGTGTCTGTGGTTAGTGTCGGTTGTTTGTGTCTGTTGTTAGTGTCTGTTGTTAGTGTCTGTTGTTTGTGTCTGTTGCTAGTGTCTGTTGTTTGTGTCAATTGTAGCACTACACTGAGAAACCTGTCCAGTGGTCAGTTGTGTCTGTTGTTAGTGTCTGTGGTTAGTGTCTGTTGTTAGTGTCGGTTGTTTGTGTCTGTTGTTAGTGTCTGTTGTTAGTGTCTGTTGTTAGTGTCTGTTGTTTGTGTCTGTGGGTGGTGAGGGTGGTGTAGAAGGTACAACAGACAGGGTGGTGTAGAAGGTACAACAGACAGGGTGGTGTAGAAGGTACAACAGACAGGGTGGTGTAGAAGGTACAACAGACAGGGTGGTGTAGAAGGTACAACAGACAGGGTGGTGTAGAAGGTACAACAGACAGGGTGGTGAGGAAGGTACAACAGACAGGGTGGTGTAGAAGGTACAACAGACAGGGTGGTGTAGAAGGTACAACAGACAGGGTGGTGTAGAAGGTACAACAGACAGGGTGGTGTAGAAGGTACAACAGACAGGGTGGTGTAGAAGGTACAACAGACAGGGTGGTGTAGAAGGTACAACAGACAGGGTGGTGTAGAAGGTACAACAGACAGGGTGGTGTAGAAGGTACAACAGACAGGGTGGTGTAGAAGGTACAACAGACAGGGTGGTGTAGAAGGTACAACAGACAGGATGGTGAAGAAGATGCAACAGACAGGGTGGTGTAGAAGGTACAACAGACAGGGTGGTGTAGAAGGTACAACAGACAGGGTGGTGTAGAAGGTACAACAGACAGGATGGTGAAGAAGATGCAACAGACAGGGTGGTGTAGAAGGTACAACAGACAGGGTGGTGTAGAAGGTACAACAGACAGTGTGGTGAAGAAGATGCAACAGCGCTTGGCCCCTAAAACCCTCACAAACTTTTCTATCACTGCCTGGAATGGCAACTGCTCTGCCCACAACCGTAAGGCTCTCCAGAGGGTAGTGAGGTCTGCACAACGCATCACCGGGGGCAAACTACCTGCCCTACACCACCCGATGTCACAGGAAGGCCATAAAGATCATCAAGGACAACAACCACCCGAGCCACTGCCTGTTCACCCCGCTATCATCCAGAAGGTGAGGTCAGTACAGGTGCATCAAAGCTGGGACAGAGAGACTGAAAAACAGCTTCTATCTCAAAGCCATCAGACTGTTAAACAGCTTCTATCTCAAGGCCATCGCACTGTTAAACAACCATCACTAGCCGGCTCAACAAGAACATTTAATAATCAATGAAAAGGTAAAAGGTCAATGAACATATGGCGGTTATTAGACAGAGACAGAGACAGAGATAGAGATAGAGATAGAGACAGAGACAGAGAGAGAAACAGAGACAGAGACAGAGACAGAGACAGAGATAGAGACAGAGACAGAGACAGAGACAGAGACAGAGACAGAGACAGAGACAGAGATAGAGACAGTGACAGAGACAGAGACAGAGACAGTGACAGAGACAGAGACAGAGACAGAGACAGAGACAGAGACAGAGACAGAGACAGAGACAGAGACAGAGACAGAGACAGAGACAGTGACAGAGACAGAGACAGAGATAGAGAGAAACAGAGACATAGACAGAGACAGAGACAGAGATAGAGAGAAACAGAGACAGAGACAGAGATAGAGACAGTGACAGAGACAGAGACAGAGACAGAGATAGAGAGAAACAGAGACAGAGATAGAAACAGAGATAGAGAGAAACAGAGACAGAGACAGACAGAAACAGAGACAGATATAGAGACAGAGACAGAGACAGAGACAGAGATAGAGAGAGACAGAGACAGAGATAGAAACAGAGACAGAGACAGAGACAGAGACAGAGACAGAGACAGAGACAGAGACAGAGATAGAGACAGAGATAGAGACAGAGACAGAGACAGAGACAGAGATAGAGACAGACAGAAACAGAGACAGATATAGAGACAAACAGAGACAGAGACAGAGATAGAGACAGACAGAAACAGAGACAGATATAGAGACAGAGACAGAGACAGAGATAGAGACAAACAGAGACAGAGACAGTGATAGAGAGAAACAGAGACAGTGACAGAGACAGTGACAGAGACAGAGACAGAGACAGAGACAGAGACAGAGACAGAGACAGAGACAGAGACAGAGATAGAGACAAACAGAGACAGACAGAAACAGAGACAGAGATAGAAACAGAGACAAACAGAGACAAACAGAGACAGAGATAGAGACAGACAGAAACAGAGACAGATATAGAGACAGAGATAGAGAGAAACAGAGACAGAGACAGAGACAGAGATAGAGAGAAACAGAGACAGAGACAGTGACAGTGACAGAGACAGAGACAGAGACAGAGACAGAGACAGAGATAGAGACAAACAGAGACAGAGATAGAAACAGAGACAAACAGAGACAAACAGAGACAGAGATAGAGACAGACAGAAACAGAGACAGATATAGAGACAGAGACAGAGACAGAGATAGAGACAAACAGAGACAGAGACAGAGACAGAGACAGTGACAGAGACAGAGACAGTGCCAGAGACAAACAGAGACAGAGATAGAAACAGACAGAAACAGAGACAGTGACAGAGACAGAGACAGACAGAAACAGAGACAGAGACAGACAGAAACAGAGACAGAGACAGACAGAAACAGAGACAGAGATAGAGACAGACGGAAACAGAGACAGTGACAGAGACAGAGACAGAGACAGAGACAGAGACAGAGACAGAGACAGAGACAGTAACAGAGACATAGACAGAAACAGAGACATAGACAGAGACAGAGACAGAAACAGATAATGTATGGCGCTATCTCAGTGTAAAGTCACTGTACAGCACTGAGCCTCTCCCACATTCACCCAGACATCTCATACTAACAGGAAATATACTGGCTCTGCTTCCCTCTAGTGGTGCAACTGAACACTACAAAAATAAATAAAGGGAACATTAAAATAACACATCCTAGATGTGAATGAATTAAATATTCTTATTAAATACTTTTTTCTTTACATAGTTGAATGTGCTGACAACAAAATCACACAAAAATGATCAATGGAAATCAAATGTATCAACCCATAGAGGTCTGGATTTGGAGTCACACTCAAAATTAAAGTGGAAAACCACACTATAGGCTGACCCAACTTTGATGTAATGTCCTTAAAACAAGTCAAAATGAGGCTCAGTAGTGTGTGTGGCCTCCATGTGCCTATATGACCTCCCTACAATGCCTGGGCATGCTCCTGATGAGGTGGCGGATGGTCTCCTGAGGGATTTAGGTCTGGGGACCGGGCGGGCCTGTCTCCTGGTAGCGCCTCCATGCTCTGGACACTACGCTGACAGACACAGCAAACCTTCTTGCCACAGCTCGCATTGATGTGCCATCCTGGATTAGCTGCACTACCTGAGCCACTTGTGTGGGTTGTAGACTCCGTCTCATGCTACCACTAGAGTGAAAGCACCGCCAGCATTCAAAAGTGACCAAAACATCAGCCAGAAAGAATAGGAACTGAGAAGTGGTCTGTGGTCATCACCTGCAGAACCACTCCTTTATTGGGGGTGTCTGCTAATTGCCTATAATTTCCACCTGTTGTCTATTCCATTTGCACAACAGCATGTGACATTTATTATATTATTTATTTATTATTACAGGTTACTTATTAGATACTATGTAGTCATTTTGGGCGAGTTGGAATATTTCTAAATCAAACACGCCAAATAAATCGATATAAATATCGGGATATAAATATAAAGAAGGACATTATCGACCAAAAGGACCATTTGTGATGTTCCTTGGACATTTTGGAGTGCCAACAGAAGAAGATCTTCAAAGGTAAGCCTTTATATATTATAATTATATCGCTATTTCTGACTTGTGTGGCAACTGTACTGCCCTCAACCTCATGACTCTCAGCTCAACGCATCACCGGGGGTATCCTGGCTGCCCTCCAGGACATCTACTGCACTCGATGTCAAAGGATATTATAAGTCCAGTGTGTTGGGGGTAGAGTCCAGTGTGGGTAGAGTCCAGTGTGGGTAGAGTCCAGTGTGGGTAGAGTCCAGTGTGTGTAGAGTCCAGTGTGTGTAGAGTCCAGTGTGTGTAGAGTCCAGTGTGGGTAGAGTCCAGTGTGTGGGGTAGAGTCCAGTGTGTGGGGTAGAGTCCAGTGTGTGGGGTAGAGTCCAGTGTGGGTAGAGTCCAGTGTGTGGGTAGAGTCCAGTGTGTGGGGTAGAGTCCAGCGTGTGGGGTAGAGTCCAGCGTGTGGGTAGAGTTCAGCGTGTGGGTAGAGTCCAGTGTGGGTAGAGTCCAGTGTGGGTAGAGTCCAGTGTGGGTAGAGTCCAGTGTGGGTAGAGTCCAGTGTGGGTAGAGTCCAGTGTGGGTAGAGTCCAGTGTGGGTAGAGTCCAGTGTGGGTAGAGTCCAGTGTGGGTAGAGTCCAGTGTGGGTAGAGTCCAGTGTGTGGGGTAGAGTCCAGTGTGGGTAGAGTCCAGTGTGTGGGTAGAGTCCAGTGTGTGGGGTAGAGTCCAGTGTGTGGGTAGAGTCCAGTGTGTGGGTAGAGTCCAGTGTGGTGGGTAGAGTCCAGTGTGTTGGGGGTAGAGTCCAGTGTGGGGGTAGAGTCCAGTGTGTGGGTAGAGTCCAGTGTGTGGGTAGAGTCCAGTGTGTGGGTAGAGTCCAGTGTGGGTAGAGTCCAGTGTGTGGGTAGAGTCCAGTGTGTTGGTAGAGTCCAGTGTGGGTAGAGTCCAGTGTGGGTAGAGTCCAGTGTGTGCTGGGTAGAGTCCAGTGTGTGTTGGTAGAGTCCAGTGTGGGTAGAGTCCAGTGTGTGCTGGGTAGAGTCCAGTGTGCTGGGTAGAGTCCAGTGTGTGTTGGTAGAGTCCAGTGTGCTGGGTAGAGTCCAGTGTGTGTTGGTAGAGTCCAGTGTGTGTTGGTAGAGTCCAGTGTGTGTGGGTAGAGTCCAGTGTGTGTTGTTAGAGTCCAGTGTGTGTTGGTAGAGTCCAGTGTGTGTTGGTAGAGTCCAGTGTGGGTAGAGTCCAGTGTGTGTTGGTAGAGTCCAGTGTGTGTTGGTAGAGTCCAGTGTGGGTAGAGTCCAGTGTGTGTTGGTAGAGTCCAGTGTGGGTAGAGTCCAGTGTGTGTTGGTAGAGTCCAGTGTGTGTTGGTAGAGTCCAGTGTGGGTAGAGTCCAGTGTGTGTTGGTAGAGTCCAGTGTGGGTAGAGTCCAGTGTGTGTTGGTAGAGTCCAGTGTGTGTTGGTAGAGTCCAGTGTGGGTAGAGTCCAGTGTGTGTGGGTAGAGTCCAGTGTGTGTTGGTAGAGTCCAGTGTGTGTTGGTAGAGTCCAGTGTGGGTAGAGTCCAGTGTGTGTTGGTAGAGTCCAGTGTGGGTAGAGTCCAGTGTGTGTTGGTAGAGTCCAGTGTGTGTTGGTAGAGTCCAGTGTGGGTAGAGTCCAGTGTGTGTGGGTAGAGTCCAGTGTGTGTTGGTAGAGTCCATTGTGTGTTGGTAGAGTCCAGTGTGCTGGGTAGAGTCCAGTGTGTGCTGGGTAGAGTCCAGTGTGTGTTGGTAAAGTCCAGTGTGTTGGGTCGAGTCCAGTGTGTGCTGGGTAGAGTCCAGTGTGTTAACTATTTAGTTAACTGTTTAACTAACTATTTAGCAGTCTTATGGCTTTGGGGTAGAAGATGTTCAGTTTTCAGTTGCTTCCAGACTTAGCGCTCCGGTACCGGTTGACGTGCGGTAACAGGGAGAACAATCTATGGCTGGAGACTGACACCGCTTGGTATAGAGGTCCTGGATGGCAGGGGGTTCAGCCCCAGCGATGTACTGGGCCGTACGCACCACCTTCTGTAGCGCCGAGCATTTGCCATACCAAGCGGTGATCCAGCCAGTCAAGATGCTCTCAGTGGTTTTAGAACGTTTTGAGGCTCTGAGGCCTTAAATCTATTGAAAGGAGGGAAGAAACAGGCCCTCCGTTTCCCTATACGATCAGCTCCTTTGTCAGACCATAATGCTAAAGCAAAGTCTAATAGGTATTGTACACAACAGATTGATATGAGCAATCACCAGTCAGACGGGGAGAGGACCACAAAGCTGCCCTGTGAGAAGCCTGATTAGAAAGGCCTGCAGAGGGAACTGTGGGTGTACTGTACAGCTTTCTGGGTTTCCCTCAGCATGTGTCTCTCAGAACAACAAACAAATGACCTCTAACGTTTAGGACTGTTTATTATCTTTACTTTACTGCTTAAGGAACTGCGCACCGACAAACTCCCTTCTCCGGTTGGAGCCTCATCGACTTACCCTGAATGTTTATAAGGTGGCTACTTTGATCAGAGCAACTACTTTCAATTGCAGGGCAGCGGAGTGAGAGAAGAAAAAGAGAGAGAGAACGAGAGAGGGGGAGAGAGCAGAGAGAGAGAAAGAGCGAGAAAATGAGCAAGAGAGAGAGGGGGAGAGAGCAGAGAGAGAGAGAGAGAGAGAGAGAGAGAGAGAGAGAGAGAGAGAGAGAGAGAGAGAGAGAGAGAGAGAGAGAGAGAGAGAGAGAGAGAGAGAGAGAGAGAGAGAGAGAGAGAGAGAGAGAGAGAGAGAGAGAGAGAGAGAGAGAGAGAGAGAGAGAGAGAATAAGAGATAGAGAGGCATTGGCAAAATTAATGATGATGTCCTCCCACAAGCTCCCCTCCCAATCTTGACTTCTCCTTCTCTCTCTTCCTGTCTGAATCTCCCAGCCGAGCTTATTGGTCCCCGAGGCCTCCTCTGTGTCTGTGTCTGTGTGTGTGTCTGTGTGTGTCTGTGTGTGTGTGTGTGTGTGTGTGTTCATGTCTGTGTGTGTGTCTGTGTGTGTGTGTCTGTGTGTCTGTGTGTCTGTGTGTCTGTGTCTGTGTGTCTGTGTGTGTGTCTGTGTGTGTGTTCATGTCTGTGTGTGTGTGTGTGTCTGTGTATGGGTGTGTGTATGTATGTGTGTGCCAGTTTCCAAGATTCACCCATCCAGTAGCGGCTCGCATCCCACTTTGCCTCCAGAACAACTTGTATTCTTTGGGGCATGGATTCTACAAGTCATAAATGTTCAACGGGGATGTTGGCCCATGCTGATTCAATGGCATCACTCAGTTGCTGCAGATTGGACAGCGGTCCACTACCGTCACCAGCCTGTAATGTTGACACCGGGCAGGAAGGGGCCATTGACTCATGCTACTTAAACCAAATCCTGACTCTGCCATCAGCATGACTCAACAGGAACTGAGATTCGTCGGACCAGGCAATGTTTTTCCACTCCTCAATTGTTCAGTGTTGCATGATTCTTCCCAGTCATCTTCAACCTCTCATCAACCAGCTGTTTTCACCCACAGGACTGCTGCTGACTGCATGATTCTTCCCAGTCATCTTCAACCTCTCATCAACCAGCTGTTTTCACCCACAGGACTGCTGCTGACTGCATGATTCTTCCCAGTCATCTTCAACCTCTCATCAACCAGCTGTTTTCACCCACAGGACTGCTGCTGACTGGATGATTCTTCCCAGTCATCTTCAACCTCTCATCAACCAGCTGTTTTCACCCACAGGACTGCTGCTGACTGGATGATTCTTCCCAGTCATCTTCAACCTCTCATCAACCAGCTGTTTTCACCCACAGGACTGCTGCTGACTGCATGATTCTTCCCAGTCATCTTCAACCTCTCATCAACCAGCTGTTTTCACCCACAGGACTGCTGCTGACTGGATGATTTGGTTCGTTGCATCGTTCTCAGTAAACCCGAGACACTGTCGTGCGTGAAAAGCCCAGGAGGCCGTTTCTGAGGTACTGGAACCGATGCACCAGGCACTGATCATACCAGGCTCGGTCACTTGGGGCACTAGTTTTGTCCAGTCTGATGTTTATTCGAACAGTAACAAAGAGCTTCGATGCCTGTCGACATGCTTCAATAGCCATTATTCAAGGCTGTAAGTCCCAGCTCTGTGGGGGACATTTGAGGCGATGTTCTCTATAGGAGAGAGAGAAACGGACAAGGTGGTGCAGGGATGTACATCAGACATATCCACACCCTCTAACAGGAGACCTGAGGTATGTAGCATACCATACCCTCTAACAGGAGACCTGAGGTATGTAGCATACCATACCCTCTAACAGGAGACCTGAGGTATGTAGCATACCATACCCTCTAACAGGAGACCTGAGGTATGTAGCATACCCTCTAACAGGAGACCTGAGGTATGTAGCATACCATACCCTCTAACAGGAGACCTGAGGTATGTAGCATAGCATCTAACAGGAGACCTGGGGTATGTAGCATACCATACCCTATAACAGGAGACCTGAGGTATGTAGCATACCCTCTAACAGGAGACCTGAGGTATGTAGCATACCCTATAACAGGAGACCTGAGGTATGTAGCATACCCTCTAACAGGAGACCTGAGGTATGTAGCACACCACACCCTCTAACAGGAGACCTGAGGTATGTAGCATACCCTCTAACAGGAGACCTGAGGTATGTAGCATACCATACCCTCTAACAGGAGACCTGGGGTATGTAGAATACCCTCTAACAGGAGACCTGAGGTATGTAGCATACCCTCTAACAGGAGACCTGAGGTATGTAGCATACCATACCCTCTAACAGGAGACCTGGGGTATGTAGAATACCCTCTAACAGGAGACCTGAGATATGTAGCATACCATACACACCATACCCTCTAACAGGAGACCTGAGGTATGTAGCATACCCTCTAACAGGAGACCTGAGGTATGTAGCATACCATACCCTCTAACAGGAGACCTGAGGTATGTAGCATACCATACCCTCTAACAGGAGACCTGGGGTATGTAGCACACCATACCCTCTAACAGGAGACCTGAGGTATGTAGCACACCCTCTAACAGGAGACCTGAGGTATGTAGCATACCATACCCTCTAACAGGAGACCTGAGGTATGTAGCATACCATACACTCTAACAGGAGACCTGAGGTATGTAGCATACCACACCCTCTAACAGGAGACCTGAGGTATGTAGCATACCCTCTAACAGGAGACCTGAGGTATGTAGCATACCATACCCTCTAACAGGAGACCTGAGGTATGTAGCATACCCTCTAACAGGAGACCTGAGGTATGTAGCATACCATACCCTATAACAGGAGACCTGAGGTATGTAGCATACCATCTAACAGGAGACCTGAGGTATGTAGCATACCATACCCTCTAACAGGAGACCTGAGGTATATAGCATACCATCTAACAGGAGACCTGAGGTATGTAGCATACCCTCTAACAGGAGACCTGAGGTATGTAGCATACCCTCTAACAGGAGACCTGAGGTATGTAGCACACCATACCCTCTAACAGGAGACCTGAGGTATGTAGCACACCATACCCTATAACAGGAGACCTGAGGTATGTAGCATACCCTCTAACAGGAGACCTGAGGTATGTAGCATACCATACCCTCTAACAGGCGACCTGAGGTATGTACCATACCATCTAACAGGAGACCTGGGGTATGTAGCATACCATACCCTTTAACAGGAGACCTGAGGTATGTAGCATACCATACCCTCTAACAGGAGACCTGAGGTATGTAGCATACCCTCTAACAGGAGACCTGAGGTATGTGGCATACCATACCCTCTAACAGGCGACCTGAGGTATGTACCATACCCTCTAACAGGAGACCTGAGGTATGTAGCATACCCTCTAACAGGAGACCTGAGGTATGTAGCATACCATACCCTATAACAGGAGACCTGAGGTATGTAGCATACCATCTAACAGGAGACCTGAGGTATGTAGCATACCATACCCTCTAACAGGAGACCTGAGGTATGTAGCATACCATCTAACAGGAGACCTGAGGTATGTAGCATACCCTCTAACAGGAGACCTGAGGTATGTAGCATACCCTCTAACAGGAGACCTGAGGTATGTAGCATACCATACCCTTTAACAGGAGACCTGAGGTATGTAGCACACCATACCCTCTAACAGGAGACCTGAGGTATGTAGCACACCATACCCTCTAACAGGAGACCTGAGGTATGTAGCATACCCTCTAACAGGAGACCTGAGGTATGTAGCAAACCATACCCTCTAACAGGCGACCTGAGGTATGTACCATACCCTCTAACAGGAGACCTGAGGTATGTAGCATACCCTCTAACAGGAGACCTGAGGTATGTAGCATACCATACCCTATAACAGGAGACCTGAGGTATGTAGCATACAATCTAACAGGAGACCTGAGGTATGTAGCATACCATATCCTCTAATAGGAGACCTGAGGTATGTAGCATACCATTTAACAGGAGACCTGAGGTATGTAGCATACCATACCCTCTAATAGGAGACCTGAGGTATGTAGCATACCATTTAACAGGAGACCTGAGGTATGTAGCATACCCTCTAACAGGAGACCTGAGGTATGTACCACACCATACCCTCAAACAGGAGACCTGAGGTATGTAGCATACCATACCCTCTAACAGGAGACCTGAGGTATGTAGCATACCATACCCTCTAACAGGAGACCTGAGGTATGTAGCATAGCATCTAACAGGAGACCTGGGGTATGTAGCATACCATACCCTCTAACAGGAGACCTGAGGTATGTAGCATACCATACCCTCTAACAGGAGACCTGAGGTATGTAGCATACCATACCCTCTAACAGGAGACCTGAGGTATGTAGCATACCCTCTAACAGGAGACCTGAGGTATGTAGCATACCATACCCTCTAACAGGAGACCTGAGGTATGTAGCATACCCTCTAACAGGAGACCTGAGGTATGTACCATACCCTCTAAAAGGAGACCTGAGTTATGTAGCATACCCTCTAATAGGCGACCTGAGGTATGTACCATACCCTCTAACAGGAGACCTGAGGTATGTAGCATACCCTCTAACAGGAGACCTGAGGTATGTAGCATACCATACCCTATAACAGGAGACCTGAGGTATGTAGCTTACCATCTAACAGGAGACCTGAGGTATGTAGCATACCATACCCTCTAACAGGAGACCTGAGGTATGTAGCATACCATCTAACAGGAGACCTGAGGTATGTAGCATACCCTCTAACAGGAGACCTGAGGTATGTAGCATACCCTCTAACAGGAGACCTGAGGTATGTAGCATACCATACCCTCTAACAGGCGACCTGAGGTATGTAGCATACAATCTAACAGGAGACCTGAGGTATGTAGCATACCATACCCTCTAATAGGAGACCTGAGGTATGTAGCATACCATTTAACAGGAGACCTGAGGTATGTAGCATACCCTCTAACAGGAGACCTGAGGTATGTAGCATACCCTCTAACAGGAGACCTGAGGTATGTAGCATACCATACCCTTTAACAGGAGACCTGAGGTATGTAGCATACCCTCTAACAGGAGACCTGGGGTATGTAGCATACCATACCCTCTAACAGGCGACCTGAGGTATGTACCATACCCTCTAACAGGAGACCTGAGTTATGTAGCATACCCTCTAACAGGAGACCTGAGGTATGTAGCATACCATACCCTATAACAGGAGACCTGAGGTATGTAGCATACAATCTAACAGGAGACCTGAGGTATGTAGCATACCATACCCTCTAATAGGAGACCTGAGGTATGTAGCATACCATTTAACAGGAGACCTGAGGTATGTAGCATACCCTCTAACAGGAGACCTGAGGTATGTAGCATACCCTCTAACAGGAGACCTGAGGTATGTAGCACACCATACCCTCTAACAGGAGACCTGAGGTATGTAGCACACCATACCCTCTAACAGGAGACCTGAGGTATGTAGCATACCATACCCTCTAACAGGAGACCTGAGGTATGTAGCATACCCTCTAACAGGAGACCTGAGGTATGTAGCACACCATACCCTCTAACAGGAGACCTGAGGTATGTAGCATACCATACCCTTTAACAGGAGACCTGAGGTATGTAGCATACCATACCCTCTAACAGGAGACCTGAGGTATGTAGCATACCATACCCTCTAACAGGAGACCTGAGATATGTAGCATACCATACCATCTAACAGGAGACCTGGGGTATGTAGCATACCATACCCTCTAACAGGAGACCTGAGGTAGGTAGCATACCCTCTAACAGGAGACCTGAGGTATGTAGCATACCATACCCTCTAACAGGAGACCTGAGGTAGGTAGCATACCCTCTAACAGGAGACCTGAGGTATGTAGCATACCCTCTAACAGGAGACCTGAGGTATGTAGCATACCATACCCTATAACAGGAGACCTGAGGTATGTAGCTTACCATCTAACAGGAGACCTGAGGTATGTAGCATACCATACCCTCTAACAGGAGACCTGAGGTATGTAGCATACCATCTAACAGGAGACCTGAGGTATGTAGCATACCCTCTAACAGGAGACCTGAGGTATGTAGCATACCATACCCTCTAACAGGAGACCTGAGGTATGTAGCATACCCTCTAACAGGAGACCTGAGGTATGTAGCATACCCTCTAACAGGAGACCTGAGGTATGTAGCATACCATACCCTTTAACAGGAGACCTGAGGTATGTAGCACACCATACCCTCTAACAGGAGACCTGAGGTATGTAGCATACCATACCCTCTAACAGGAGACCTGAGGTATGTAGCATACCATACCCTCTAACAGGAGACCTGAGGTATGTAGCATACCATACCCTCTAACAGGAGACCTGAGGTATGTAGCACACCATACCCTCTAACAGGAGACCTGAGGTATTTAGCATACCATACCCTCTAACAGGAGACCTGAGGTATGTAGCATACCCTCTAACAGGAGACATGAGGTATGTACCATACCATACCCTCAAACAGGAGACCTGAGGTATGTAGCATACCCTCTAACAAGAGACCTGAGGTATGTAGCATACCATACCCTCTAACAGGAGACCTGAGGTATGTAGCATACCCTCTAACAGGAGACATGAGGTATGTACCATACCCTCTAACAGGAGACCTGAGGTATGTAGCATACCCTCTAACAGGAGACCTGAGGTATGTAGCATACCATACCATCTAACAGGAGACCTGAGGTATGTAGCATACCATACCCTCAAACAGGAGACCTGAGGTATGTAGCATTACATACCCTCAAACAGGAGACCTGAGGTATGTAGCATACCCTCTAACAGGAGACCTGAGGTATGTAGCATACCCTCTAACAGGAGACCTGAGGTATGTAGCATACCCTCTAACAGGAGACCTGAGGTATGTAGCATACCCTCTAACAGGAGACCTGAGGTATGTAGCATACCATACCCTTTAACAGGAGACCTGAGGTATGTAGCATACCCTCTAACAGGAGACCTGGGGTATGTAGCATACCATACCCTCTAACAGGCGACCTGAGGTATGTACCATACCCTCTAACAGGAGACCTGAGTTATGTAGCATACCCTCTAACAGGAGACCTGAGGTATGTAGCATACCATACCCTATAACAGGAGACCTGAGGTATGTAGCATACAATCTAACAGGAGACCTGAGGTATGTAGCATACCATACCCTCTAATAGGAGACCTGAGGTATGTAGCATACCATTTAACAGGAGACCTGAGGTATGTAGCATACCCTCTAACAGGAGACCTGAGGTATGTAGCATACCCTCTAACAGGAGACCTGAGGTATGTAGCACACCATACCCTCTAACAGGAGACCTGAGGTATGTAGCACACCATACCCTCTAACAGGAGACCTGAGGTATGTAGCATACCATACCCTCTAACAGGAGACCTGAGGTATGTAGCATACCCTCTAACAGGAGACCTGAGGTATGTAGCACACCATACCCTCTAACAGGAGACCTGAGGTATGTAGCATACCATACCCTTTAACAGGAGACCTGAGGTATGTAGCATACCATACCCTCTAACAGGAGACCTGAGGTATGTAGCATACCATACCCTCTAACAGGAGACCTGAGATATGTAGCATACCATACCATCTAACAGGAGACCTGGGGTATGTAGCATACCATACCCTCTAACAGGAGACCTGAGGTAGGTAGCATACCCTCTAACAGGAGACCTGAGGTATGTAGCATACCCTCTAACAGGAGACCTGAGGTATGTAGCATACCCTCTAACAGGAGACCTGAGGTATGTAGCATACCATACCCTCTAACAGGAGACCTGAGGTAGGTAGCATACCCTCTAACAGGAGACCTGAGGTATGTACCATACCCTCTAAAAGGAGACCTGAGTTATGTAGCATACCCTCTAACAGGCGACCTGAGGTATGTACCATACCCTCTAACAGGAGACCTGAGGTATGTAGCATACCCTCTAACAGGAGACCTGAGGTATGTAGCATACCATACCCTATAACAGGAGACCTGAGGTATGTAGCTTACCATCTAACAGGAGACCTGAGGTATGTAGCATACCATACCCTCTAACAGGAGACCTGAGGTATGTAGCATACCATCTAACAGGATACCTGAGGTATGTAGCATACCCTCTAACAGGAGACCTGAGGTATGTAGCATACCATACCCTCTAACAGGAGACCTGAGGTATGTAGCATACCCTCTAACAGGAGACCTGAGGTATGTAGCATACCCTCTAACAGGAGACCTGAGGTATGTAGCATACCATACCCTTTAACAGGAGACCTGAGGTATGTAGCACACCATACCCTCTAACAGGAGACCTGAGGTATGTAGCATACCATACCCTCTAACAGGAGACCTGAGGTATGTAGCATACCATACCCTCTAACAGGAGACCTGAGGTATGTAGCATACCATACCCTCTAACAGGAGACCTGAGGTATGTAGCACACCATACCCTCTAACAGGAGACCTGAGGTATTTAGCATACCATACCCTCTAACAGGAGACCTGAGGTATGTAGCATACCCTCTAACAAGAGACCTGAGGTATGTAGCATACCATACCCTCTAACAGGAGACCTGAGGTATGTAGCATACCCTCTAACAGGAGACATGAGGTATGTACCATACCCTCTAACAGGAGACCTGAGGTATGTAGCATACCCTCTAACAGGAGACCTGAGGTATGTAGCATACCATACCATCTAACAGGAGACCTGAGGTATGTAGCATACCATACCCTCAAACAGGAGACCTGAGGTATGTAGCATTACATACCCTCAAACAGGAGACCTGAGGTATGTAGCATACACTCTAACAGGAGACCTGAGGTATGTAGCATACCCTCTAACAGGAGACCTGAGGTATGTAGCATACCCTCTAACAGGAGACCTGAGGTATGTAGCATACCCTCTAACAAGAGACCTGAGGTATGTAGCATACCATACCCTCTAACAGGAGACCTGAGGTATGTAGGATACCCTCTAACAGGAGACCTGAGGAATGTACCATACCCTCTAACAGGAGACCTGAGGTATGTAGCATACCATACCCTTTAACAGGAGACCTGAGGTATGTAGCATACCCTCTAACAGGAGACCTAAGGTATGTAGCATACCATACCCTCTAACAGGAGACCTGAGGTATGTAGCATACCCTCTAACAGGAGACCTGAGGTATGTAGCATGCCCTCTAACAGGAGACCTGAGGTATGTAGCATACCCTCTAACAGGAGACCTGAGGTATGTAGCATACCATACCTTCTAACAGGAGACCTGAGGTATGTAGCATACCATACCCTCTAACAGGAGACCTGAGGTATGTAGCATACCATACCCTCTAACAGGAGACCTGAGGTATGTAGCATACCATACCCTCTAACAGGAGACCTGAGGTATGTAGCATACCCTCTAACAGGAGACCTAAAGTATGTAGCATACCATACCCTCTAACAGGAGACCTGAGGTATGTAGCATACCCTCTAACAGGAGACCTGAGGTATGTAGCATACCATACCCTCTAACAGGAGACCTGAGGTATGTAGCATACCCTCTAACAGGAGACCTGAGGTATGTAGCATACCCTCTAACAGGAGACCTGAGGTATGTAGCATACCCTTTAACAGGAGACCTGAGGTATGTAGCATACCCTCTAACAGGAGACCTGAGGTATGTAGCAAACCCTCTAACAGGAGACCTGAGGTATGTAGCATACCATACCCTCTAACAGGAGCCCTGAGGTATGTAGCATACCCTCTAACAGGAGACCTGAGGTATGTAGCATACCATACCCTCTAACAGGAGACCTGAGGTATGTAGAATACCCTCTAACAGGAGACCTGAGGTATGTAGCAAACCCTCTAACAGGAGACCTGAGGTATGTAGCATACCATACCCTCTAACAGGAGCCCTGAGGTATGTAGCATACCCTCTAACAGGAGACCTGAGGTATGTAGCATACCATACCCTCAAACAGCAGACCTGAGGTATGTAGCATACCATACCCTCTAACAGGAGACCTGAGGTATGTAGCATACCATACCCTCTAACAGGAGACCTGAGGTATGTAGCATACCATACCCTCTAACAGGAGACCTGAGGTATGTAGCATACCCTCTAACAGGAGACCTGAGGTATGTAGCATACCCTCTAACAGGAGACCTGAGGTATGTAGCATACCATACCCTCTGACAGGATACATCCTCCCTCATCTTCCATCTCTTCTTTCTCCTTCTCCTCCTCTTCCTCATTCTCCTCCTCATCTGCCTTCTCATCTGCCTCCTCATCTGCCTCCTCCTTCTCCCACCCTCTCTTCCTGTTCCTCATCGTCTATATTATCACTGATTCCTGTAGAGATGACCTAGCCTACTGTGCGTTGTGGAACATATCATTGTGTTATTGATTCTTAGGTGACATGTTTATTGATCGGTCGAACTCTAGTATGTACATTGTGTGTTAAGGACCAGAGCAGAACAGAGCGGCCTGGTAGCACAGATCAAAGTGTTCATCCCAAATAGCACCCTATTTCTTATGGGCTCTGGGCAACAGAGGCAACTGCATAGGGGCTAGTGTGCTATTTGGGAGGCTGTCACAGATTAAAGAAGGCAAAGTATACAGAGATCTGACTGCTTATCATGAAATATCATACAGAGATCTGACTGCTTATCATTAAATATAATACAGAGATCTGACTGCTTATCATGAAATATAATACAGAGGACTGACTGCTTATCATGAAATATAATACAGAGGACTGACTGCTTATCATTAAATATAATACAGAGGTCTGACTGCTTATCATGAAATATAATACAGAGATCTGACTGCTTATCATGAAATATAATACAGAGGACTGACTGCTTATCATTAAATATAATACAGAGGTCTGACTGCTTATCATGAAATATCATACAGAGATCTGACTGCTTATCATGAAATATAATACAGAGATCTGACTGCTTATCATTAAATATAATACAGAGGTCTGACTGCTTATCATGAAATATCATACAGAGATCTGACTGCTTATCATGAAATATAATACAGAGATCTGACTGCTTATCATTAAATATAATACAGAGGACTGACTGCTTATCATGAAATATAATACAGAGGTCTGACTGCTTATCATGAAATATAATACAGAGATCTGACTGCTTATCATTAAATATAATACAGAGATCTGACTGCTTATCATTAAATATAATACAGAGATCTGACTGCTTATCATTAAATATAATACAGAGATCTGACTGCTTATCATTAAATATAATACAGAGGTCTGACTGCTTATCATTAAATATAATACAGAGATCTGACTGCTTATCATGAAATATAATACAGAGATCTGACTGCTTATCATTAAATATAATACAGAGATCTGACTGCTTATCATTAAATATAATACAGAGATCTGACTGCTTATCATTAAATATAATACAGAGGTCTGACTGCTTATCATGAAATATCATACAGAGATCTGACTGCTTATCATGAAATATAATACAGAGATCTGACTGCTTATCATTAAATATAATACAGAGGACTGACTGCTTATCATGAAATATAATACAGAGGTCTGACTGCTTATCATTAAATATTATACACAATAGCTTTCCTCTTTAATCCATCTCTCTTTTCCTCCTCTTTAATCAAAATATCTTTCCCTCCTCTTTAATCAACCTCTCCTTTCCTTCCTTCCTTCCTCTCTCTGTCTGCTATGGAAGAACTGAGGACAGGTCCCAATGTGAGCTACTCACCATATTAGGTATCACTCTCGCTCTGTCAAACAGACAGAGAGACTAGATAAACACTGGAACACTTCCCTAGATTGAACTCTCAGGTCTAGTTCAGAACAATCATTATTTGGCCAACAATAGGGGCCGATCTGTTAGAAAATGCCCGGGTCGGTTTCTGGTCCAAATCTGTCCCTGCTCTGCCCGTTAACAAACATTGAACCATCTAATTTCTCTCTGCCTGGATGGCAAACGATCACACTGAATATAATAAAGCATAAATTCACAGAGATTATTTAGCTGTTCTCATCTGTTCCACTCTGTTCTCAATATAATATAATAATATAATAATAATAATAATAATATATGCCATTTAGCAGACGCTTTTATCCAAAGCGACTTACAGTTCTCTCCTCTCCTCTCCTCTCCTCTCCTCTCCTCTCCTCTCCTCTCCTCTCCTCTCCTCTCCTCTCCTCTCCTCTCCTCTCCTCTCCTCTCCTCTCCTCTCCTCTCCTCTCCTCTCCTCTCCTCTCCTCTCCTCTCCCTCTCCTCTCCTCCTCCTCTCATCTCCTCTGTCTATTGTCATAAAATATATTTGTTATAATAATAAACATTCGCCAGGATTCAACCTCGTACCTTCTGTCAGTGTTCTGGTCCCTGACTCTACTCACTGAGCTACCAGTCAGATGACACATCACCAAATCCTGACTACATTGTAGGCCTAACTACGGTGTCCAGTAGAGGTCAGTGTTTGAATGCAACCTGGAATCGAAGCAAACACAAGAAATCAGTGGGATCATGTGATAAACAGAACTTCAGACGTGATTCATCATGTGTCTGAATCCTGGCTTAGGAAGATCGCCAAAAACCCTGAAATTTCCATCCCTAACTATAACATTTTCCGACAAGATTTGCCAAAGGAATTGCCAAAGGGGGCGGAGTTGCAATCTACTGCAGCGAAAGCCTGCAAGGATTTTTCTTACTATCCAAACAATTTGAGCTTCTACTTTTAAAAATCCACCTTTCCAGAAACAAGTCTCTCACTGTTGCCGCTTGCTATCGACCCCCCTCAGCCCCCAGCTGTGCCCTGGACACCATATGTGAATTGATTGCCCCCATCTATCTTCTGAGCTCGTGCTGTTAGGTGACCTAAACTGGGACATGCTTAACACCCCGGCCATCCTACAATCTAAGATTTATGCCCTTAATCTCTCACAAATTATCAATGAACCTACCAGGTACCACCCCAAAGCCTTAAACACGGGCACCCTCATAGATATCATCCTAACCAACTTGCCCTCCAAATACACCTCTGCTGTCTTCAACCAGGATCTCAGCGATCACTGCCTCATTGCCTGCGTCCGTAATGGGTCTGTGGTCAAACGACCAACCCTCATCTCTGTCAAACGCTCCCTAAAACACTTCAGCGAGCAGGCCTCTCTAATCAACCTGGCTGGGGTATCCTGGAAGGATATTGACCTCATTCCATCAGTAGAGGATGCCTGGTTGTTCTTTAAAAGTGCTTTCCTCACCATCTTAAATAAGCATGCTCCATTCAAAAAATTTAGAACCAGGAACAGATGTACCCCTTGGTTCACTCCAGACCTGACTGCCCTTGACCAGCACAAAAACATCCTGTGGCGTACTGCATTAGCATCGAATAGCCCCCGTGATATGCAACTTTGCAGGGAAATTAGGAACCAATATACACAGGCAGTTAGGAAACCTAAGGCTAGCTTTTTCAAACGGCAATTTGCATCCTGTAGCACAAACTCCAAAAAGTTCTGGGACACTGTAAAGTCCATGGAGAATAAGAGCACCTCCTCCCAGCTGCAAACTGCACTGAAGATAGGAAACACTGTCACCACAGATACATCCGCGATATTTGAGAATCTCAAGAAGCATTTCTCTACGGCTGGCCATGCCTTCCACCTGGCTACCCCTACCACGGTCAACTGCCCGGCACCCTCCACAGAGACTTTCCCAAGTCTCCCCCATTTCTCCTTCACCAAAATCCAGATAGCTGATGTTCTGAAAGAGCTGCAAACTCTGGACCCCTACAAATCATCTGT
Organism: Oncorhynchus gorbuscha; assembly: GCF_021184085.1. Lineage (NCBI taxonomy): Eukaryota > Metazoa > Chordata > Actinopteri > Salmoniformes > Salmonidae > Oncorhynchus > Oncorhynchus gorbuscha. The sequence goes on from NC_060188.1 coordinate 96,510,678, forward strand.
GCTCGACAATCTGGACCCTCTCTTTCTAAAATTATCCGCCAAAATTGTTGCAACCCTTAATACTAGCCTGTTCAACCTTCTCCGCTATGCAATCTGGTTTCAGAGCTGGGTGCACCTCAGCCACGCTCAAGGTCCTAAACGATATCATAACCACCATCGATAAGAGACAATACTGTGCAGCCGTATTCATTGACCTGGCCAAGGCTTTCGACTCTGTCAATCACCACATCCTTATCAGCAGACTTGACAGCCTTGGTTTCTCAAATGACTGCCTCGCCTGGTTCACCAACTACTACTCAGATAGAGTTCAGTGTGTCAAATCGGAGTGCCTGTTGTCCGGACCTCTGGCAGTCTCTATGGGGGTGCCACAGGGTTCAACCCTCAGGCCGACTCTTTTCTCTGTAGACATCAATGATGTTGCTCTTGCTGCTGGTGATTCTCTGATCTACCTCTTATGCAGACAACACCATTCTTTATAGTTCTGGCCCCTCTTTAGACACTGTGGTAACTAACCTCCAGACGAGCTTCAATGTCATACAACTCTCCTTCCGTGGCCTGCAACTGCTCTTAAATGCAAGTAAAACAAAATGCATGCTCTTCAACCGATTACTGCCTGCACCTGCCCGCCCGTCCAGCATCACTACTCTAGACGGCTCTGACTTAGAATACGTGGACAACTACAAATACCTAGGTGTCTGGTTAGACTGTACACTCTCCTTCCAGACTCATATTAAACATCTCCAATCCAAATCCATTAAATCTAGAATTGGTTCCTATTTCAGAACAAAGCATCCTTCACACATGCTGCCAAACATACCCTCATAAAACTGACTATGCTACCGATCCTTGACTTCTCCAATGTCATTTACAAATTAGCCTCCAACACTCTACTCAGCAAACTGGATGCAGTCTATCACAATGCCATCCGTTTTGTCACCAAAGCCCCATATACAACCCACAACTGCGACCTGTATGCTCTCGTTGGCTGGCCCTCGCTTCATATTCGCCGTCAAACCCACTGGCTCCAAGTCATCTATAAGTCTTTGCTAGGTAAAGCCCCGCCTTATCTCGGATCACTGGTCATCATAGTAGCACGCACCAGTAGCACGTGCTCCAGCAGGTATATCTCACTGGTCACCCCCAAAGCCAATTCCTCTTCGGCCGCCTTTCCTTCCAGTTCTCTGCTGCCAATGACTGGAACGAACTGCAAAAATCTCTGAAGCTGGAGACTCATATCTCCCTCACTAGCTTTAAGCACCAGCTATCAGAGCTGCTCACAGATCAGTGCACCTGTACATAGCCCATCTTTAAATAGGCCATCAAACTACCTCATCACCACACTGTCGTTTATTTTGTTCCTTTGCACCCCAGTATCTCTACTTGCACATTCATCTTCTGCACATCTATCACTCCAGCGTTTAATTGCTATATTGTAATTACTTTGCCACCATGGCCTATTGATTGCCTTAACTCCCTTATCCTATGTCATTTGCACTTCTCCCACAGCCTCAACACTTCCCCCACAGCCTCAACACTTCCCCACAGCCTCAACACTTCCCCCACAGCCTCAACACTTTCCCCACAGCCTCAACACTTCCCCACAGCCTCAACACTTCCCCCACAGCCTCAACACTTCCCCACAGCCTCAACACCTCCCCACAGCCTCAACACTTCCCCACAGCCTCAACACTTCCCCCACAGTCTCAACACCTCCCCCACAGCCTCAACACCTCCCCCACAGCCTCAACACTTCCCCCACAGCCTCAACACTTCCCCACAGCCTCAACACTTCCCCACAGCCTCAACACTTCCCCACAGCCTCAACACTTTCCCCACAGCCTCAACACTTCCCCACAGCCTCAACACTTCCCCCACAGCCTCAACACTTCCCCACACACTCAACACCTCCCCACAGCCTCAACACTTCCCCACAGCCTCAACACTTCCCCCACAGTCTCAACACCTCCCCCACAGCCTCAACACCTCCCCCACAGCCTCAACACTTCCCCCACAGCCTCAACACTTCCCCACAGCCTCAACACTTCCCCACAGCCTCAACACTTCCCCACAGCCTCAACACTCCCCCAAAGCCTCAACACTTCTCCCACAGCCTCAACACTTCCCCACAGCCTCAACACTTCCCCACAGTCTCAACACTGTCGCACTGTCACCGGTAGACAGGGCCACTTATCCTGGAAAGCCAAGGTAACTGAAAGACTATCGCCCCATAGCACTCACTTTTTGTTCCACGCGAAAGGGGTTCGACAGGCGAGTTAAGGATCATATCACCTCTACCTCTACCCGACACGACTTTCTTCAATTTGCATCCCGTCTCCAACAGGTATTCAATCAAGGACTTTGAAGATGTGGTGATTAGAAGCCGAACTAAAGCAGGAAGCCCAGGTGACCTCTCGTGATAGAACTGATGGTTAACCGTGTTGAGATACATCAACTTGTCAGCACAAGACATTAAGCACTTACTTGTGCTTCTCCAAAAACAGAACAGAATCAACACCGTAATGAAATGAGGGAAAGAGTGATGTCCGAGCTTCGATGCAGTCTTCAAAGCACTACTGATCCATCACAATGTGTCACATGGGATGACGCTGGAGAGACAGAGCAGGTAGTCAAACATTTAATAAGGACCGGATATGGAACGAGACAGGAAGAGCATCAGCACACTAAGAATACAGACAAAACACAATCAATGCATCAGCAGGGAACAGAGCAGGGAACCTGACTTATATAGGGGAGGTAATAAACAGGTGATGAGTGAGTCCAGGTGAATCCAATATCGCTGACGGGCGTGACGAGGGAAGGCAGGTATGACTAATAGAGGATAGGAGTGCGTGATGCAGGGCAGCCTGGCGTCCTCAAGGGGGGGGGGGGACGTGACACAATGTACCTACCGATGCTCGTTTTAAAGTGACATTATCACGTGATCAATGACTTCTGAAGTTTTGTTTGATCAATTGCGAAATCCTGCTGATTTCTGGTACTTTTCAAACACTGACCTCTACTGGACACCGTAGTCAGGATTTGTTCATGTCATGTCGTCTGACTGGTAGCTCAGTAACTAGCGTCAGGGACCAGAACACCAACAGAGGGAAATGAGGTTGAAATCTGGCGAATGCTTATTATTATTGCAAATATATTTTATTTCAATACACTTTCTGCACATGCTGTTCAAACAATTTGTTTGATTTAATATAGTAATAAGCTTCTGTCTCAAGCATCCTAAATAACGCCATCTACTCACAGTTTTTGACAGCAAAAACAAGGGATTCACAGCAACAAGGGGATGGATGATGGAAGGTTCCAACCTGGAATGGTAACTGATTCTAGGCTACGAAGACCTGCGATGAACCGCTGCGCCTCGGAGATTTGATGCTAGATTGTGGAGAGCAAACTTTGAAATGAATGTCAAACGCTGCTTTTTATTGCGGACCACCAGATGTCACTAATGGGCGTTGTGTTCTAATGGGCTTGGATTCTAATGGGCGTTGTGTTCTAATGGGTGGTGTGTTCTAATGGGCGTTGGATTCTAATGGGCGTTGTGTTCTAATGGGCGTTGTGTTCCTAATGGGCGTTGTGTTCTAATGGGTGGTGTGTTCTAATGGGCGTTGGATTCTAATGGGCGTTGTGTTCTAATGGGCGTTGTGTTCCTAATGGGCGTTGTGTTCTAATGAGCGTTGTGTTCTAATGGGCGTTGTGTTCCAATGGGCGTTGTGTTCTAATGGGCGTTGTGTTCTAATAGGCGTTGTGTTCTAATGGGCGTTGTGTTCTAATAGGCGTTGTGTTCTAATGGGCGTTGTGTTCTAATGGCTGTTGTGTTCTAATGAGCGTTGTGTTCTAATGGTGCGTTGTGTTCTAATGGGCGTTGTGTTCTAATGGGCGTTGTGTTCTAATGGGCGTTGTGTTCTAATGAGCGTTGTGTTCTAATGGGCGTTGTGTTCTAATGGACGTTGTATTCTAATGGGCGTTGTGTTCTAATGGACGTTGTGTTCTAATGGTGCGTTGTCTTCAGAGTACGAACTGTTCTTGGCACAGTTTGGTGAAAGGCTTCAGAAAGCCCCTGCTTCCCATCTCTAACTGCATGTGTGTGCAACCGTAAATAGTGTCCTCCAGTCTCTTCCTCTACTATGTTTGTACCTGTAAATAGTGTCCCACTGTGTCTTCCTCTCCTTGTTTGTACCTGTAAATAGTGTCCTCCAGTCTCTTCCTCTACTATGTTTGTACCTGTAAATAGTGTCCTCCAGTCTCTTCCTCTACTATGTTTGTACCTGTAAATAGTGTCCTCCAGTCTCTTCCTCTACTATGTTTGTACCTGTAAATAGTGGCCCACAGTCTCTTCCTCTACTATGTTTGTACCTGTAAATAGTGTCCTCCAGTCTCTTCCTCTACTATGTTTGTACCTGTGAATAGTGTCCTCCAGTCTCTTCCCCTGCTCTTCGTCCTTCTCCAGCTGCCTTCTTCGGCCATCGTCTTCGTCGTTTGTTCCAGGGGACGTGCCTTGTAGGAGCCAACGCTCTCTCATGGCTTTAGACTGGTGACAGAGGGACAGATAAGAAAAGAGACAACAGGTTTAGAAAAAAAATAAATAATTGTTGATAAACTCCCATATCTACTGGGTGAAATTCCACAGTGTGCCATCACTGCAGCAAGATGTGTGACCTGTTGCCACGAGAAAAGGGCAACCAGTGAAGAACAAACACCATTGTAAATACAACCCATATTTATGCATATTTATTTTGTCTTTTGTACTTTAAAACTATTTGCACAGTTACAACACTGCATATATACATAATATTAGAATTGAAATGTCTTTATTCTTTTGGAACTTTTTGTTTATTTCACTTTTGTATATTATCTTTTTCATTTACTTTGGCAAAGTTAACATGTGTTTCTCATGACAATAAAACACTTACAGACAGACAGACAGACAGACAGACAGACAGACAGACAGACAGACAGACAGACAGACAGACAGACAGACAGACAGACAGACAGACAGACAGACAGACAGACAGACAGACAGACAGACAGACAGACAGACAGACAGACAGACAGACAGACAGACAGACAGACAGACAGACAGACAGACAGACAGACAGACAGACAGGAAAAGACAGACAGACAGACAGACAGACAGACAGACAGACAATAGGAAAAGACAGACAGACAGACAGACAGACAGACAGACAGACAGACAGACAGACAGACAGACAGACAGACAGACAGACAGACAGACAGACAGACAGACAGACAGACAGACAGACAGACAGACAGACAGACAGACAGATGTTTTATCTACTACTTACTTAAAGAACTGAGCTATTGATTCCATGTGTGTTTTTCAGTTTCTCATTTAAGAAAAACAAGAATTCAGTTCTGTGGCAGTTACTGATGTTTTTCCCCCATGAGACACTATCTGAAGGAAGGCAGTATCACTTCCTCAAAATAGACAGAATGAATCTAAGATAACTCAAGAAATCTGACACTTATTTTGATGTTTTCGTGCAGGAGGTTTTACATCTAGTTAAGGTGCTTGGTGCAGAATGTCTCAGGTAAAAAAAAAGTGAGACATTTTGTCTTATGTAAACAAAGTCCGATCCGCTGGACGCGGCTGGACAGGTCTGTCTCACCGACAATGCTGCTGGACAGGTCTGTCTCACCGACAGTGCTGCTGGACAGGTCTGTCTCACCGACAGTGCTGCTGGACAGGTCTGTCTCACCGACAGTGCTGCTGGACAGAGAGCAATCATCACAGCTGTTCATCCCGTGGGGTAAATGGACACAGCTGGTCATCCCGTGGTTCTGGGTAAATGGACACAGCTGTTCAGCCCGTGGTTCTGGGTAAATGGACACAGCTGTTCATCCTGTGGTTCTGGGTAAATGGACACAGCTGTTCAGCCCGTGGTTCTGGGTAAATGGACACAGCTGTTCAGCCCGTGGTTCTGGGTAAATGGACACAGCTGGTCATCCCGTGGTTCTGGGTAAATGGACACAGCTGGTCAGCCCGTGGTTCTGGGTAAATGGACACAGCTGTTCAGCCCGTGGTTCTGGGTAAATGGACACAGCTGTTCAGCCCGTGGTTCTGGGTAAATGGACACAGCTGTTCATCCCGTGGTTCTGGGTAAATGGACACAGCTGTTCAGCCCGTGGTTCTGGGTAAATGGACACAGCTGTTCAGCACGTGGTTCTGGGTAAATGGACACAGCTGGTCATCCTGTGGTTCTGGGTAAATGGACACAGCTGGTCAGCCCGTGGTTCTGGGTAAATGGACACAGCTGTTCAGCCCGTAGTTCTGGGTAAATGGACACAGCTGTACAGCCCGTGGTTCAGGGTAAATGGACACAGCTGTTCAGCCCGTGGTTCTGGGTAAATGGACACAGCTGTTCAGCCCGTGGTTCTGGGTAAATGGACACAGCTGTTCAGCCCGTGGTTCTGGGTAAATGGACACAGCTGGTCAGCCAGTGGTTCTGGGTAAATGGACACAGCTGTTCAGCCCGTGGTTCTGGGTAAATGGACACAGCTGGTCATCCCGTGGTTCTGGGTAAATGGACACAGCTGGTCAGCCCGTGGTTCTGGGTAAATGGACACAGCTGTTCAGCCCGTGGTTCTGGGTAAATGGACACAGCTGTTCAGCCCGTGGTTCAGGTTAAATGGACACAGCTGTTCAGCCCGTGGTTCTGGGTAAATGGACATAGCTGTTCATCCCGTGGTTCTGGGTAAATGGACACAGCTGTTCAGCCCGTGGTTCTGGGTAAATGGACACAGCTGGTCAGCCCGTGGTTCTGGGTAGCGTTCTTCCTCTCTCTGCACTTACTTCGTCACAGGGAACGTCCTAATTCTGACCAATCAGCGGGCCTTTGAATGTTGATAGGTTTCCCGTGGGTGTTTGTCGTGGATAAGAGGACACGTCGGTCCTGACTAACTCTTACCCAGAAATCCTTGTCCACAAATCTTACAAAACTCTGTTGTGAATGATTGTGACTTCATGACTACAAGCATTTCTCTACACCCACAATAACAACAATATCATCTGATAAACACGTGTATGATACCACTAACATTTTATTTTATTTGATGACCAAAATTACACTTTTAGTACAATCTGGTGCTGAAATAAATGTTTCTGACTAATATCTATGTCACATATGCCGACGATAGAAGTTGGTTCTTTTTCGCGGAGTATTGTGTACTATTCGTACTACATACTATTTAGAACATACTGCTTAGTAAAAACATCGGCTAGTAGGCAACTAATACCAACATTCTACTCATCTGTACTGCGAAGGCATCAACGAATGCACAGTCACATTTGTTCCCCATCATTCATTTATTCTGGTACAGTGTGTCACCTATTCTGATTATAAGCTTTTGTTCGAACACACGTGGGTTTGAAAATAGGATTTTCTTCCTCAGTAGTGTGCAGTGAATTCTGCTAGATGAAAAGTCTAAATGAGTATCATATCCAAATATTTAAAGTATACTTGATTTCAGAAAATTCGTATACTTAATTAAACAGACTACTATTTAAAAGTAACACACAGAGACACACAGAGACACAGAGACAGAGACACACAGAGAGATAAAGAGAGACACAGAGAGACACAGAGAGACTGAGACACAGACAGAGACAGAGAGAGACAGAGACGCAGAGAGACAGAGGCACACAGAGAGACAGAGACACACAGAGACACACAGAGACACACAGAGACACACAGAGACACACAGAGACAGAGACACAGAGACAGAGACACAGAGACAGAGACACAGAGACACAGAGACAGAGACACAGAGACAGAGACACAGAGACACAGAGACAGAGACACACAGAGACAGAGACACAGAGAGACAGAGACACAGAGAGACAGAGACACAGAGACAGAGACACAGAGACAGAGACACACAGAGACACACAGAGACAGAGACACAGAGAGACAGAGACACAGAGACAGAGACACAGAGACAGAGACACACAGAGACAGAGACACACAGAGACACACAGAGACACAGACCTCATTGAACAATTAGCAGATAGATTGTGTACTATACAGTAGACCGGCTAACTGCAAACAGATTTATGTTTATGGCATTTGGACAGAAAACAGATCTCCCACTGAAAATGAGCAGCCAGAATCTAGTTTGTTATTCCAGTCCTGCATTTCACTGTAAACAAACCATTTATTATTAATTATTTATCTATGTACATTTCTCTCTCAGGCTGATACAGAGAGACTCATCCATGCTTGACTACTGTAATACTCTCGTCTCTGGTCAACCCTAGAAAAGACATTGGTCAACTGCAAAACATACAGAATGCTGCAGCACAACATGACCCAAGACCAGATGGAGAACACACATTACACCGGTTTTAAGGTCTCTGCATTTTTAGGATTCTTCTATTGGTTGTTAAATCAATCAATGATTGTTCAGCCCAGGACATGTTTAAAAAAATATATATATATATATATTTCACCTTTATTTAAGCATGTTGTCTAGTTGAGAACAAGTTCTCATTTACAACCGCGACCTGGCCAAGATAAAGCAAACATGCCATTAAGTTATGTACCCAGTAGGTCCCTCAGGTTCTCTGCCAACTGGCCTTTTAACTGTCCCAAAGCCACAGGTCCCAAATGGAGCAGCTATTTACTGCATTACTTTGACCAGGACACATTGGTAACAAGTCGCTCTGGATAAGAGCGTCTGCTAAATGACTTAAATGTAAATGTAAATGTAAATGTAACAAGAGGTCAAATCAAATGAAGATTTAGTTATAAAACACATTTCAGACATGGAATGCAATACAATGTGCTTCACAGGAGAACAATAGTTAAAAAAATGACATATTTACTACAAAACAAACATAAGAGGATTAAAAGCTAAAGAATAACAGTAAAAACTGAGTGACTAAGAAGCTAAAAAATATGCATTTTATGTCTCTTTAGCTTCTTCGGGGTAGGGGGCAGTATTCGGATGTTTGGATGAATGAGGTGAAACTGCCTGTTACTCAGACCCAGAAGCTAGGATATGCATATGCATGAGGTGCCCAATGTAAACTGCCTGTTACTCAGGCCCAGAAGCTAGGATATGCATATGCATGGTAGTATTGGATATAAAACACTCTAAAGTTTCCAAAACTGTTAAAATAATGTCTGTGAGTATAACAGAACTGATATGGCAGGTGCAAATCTGAGAAAAATCCATCCAGGAAGTGGGATTTATTTTAATGTAGGTGGTTTTCAATTGAAAGCCTATCGGACCATATAAGGGTTAGGACCCAGATTGCAGTTCCTATGGCTTCCACTAGAGGTCAACAGTCTTTAGACATTGTTTCAGGCTTGTTTTCTGAAAAATGAAGAAGAATGAGACCATTTTGTCAGTGGACTGTAGAATGAAGCAGAGCGCGTGTGACCGAGCGCGCGCCCTTCGTTGTTTTTCCTTTCTATTGAATACGGAAATAATATTGTCCGTTTTAATTATTATCCATTATTTATACAATTGACAACCTGAGGATTAATTATAAACATCGTTTGACATGTTTCGACAAACTTTACCGGCACTATTAGGAGGTATTCATCTACATGTTTTGACCGCCTTTTGAGCCAGTGGGTTACTGAACAAAACACTCCAACAAAACAGAGTTTTTGGGATATAAAGAGCGACTTTATCGAACAAAACATCAATTCATTGTGTAGCTGAGACTCTTGTGAGTGCAACTAGATGAAGATCATCAAAGGTAAGTGATTCATTTTATCGCTATTTCGGACGTTCGTGACTCCTCTACTTGGCTGGAAAATGTTTGTATGCTTTTGTAAGCAGGGCACTGTCATCAGATAATGGCATGGTATGTCATCAGATAATGGCACGGTTTGCTTTCGCCATAAAGCCTTTTTGACATCTGACAAAGAAGAAGTTAATCTTTAAGCCGATGGATAACACTTGTACTTTCATGAATGTTTATTATGACTATTTCTGTATTTAGAATTTGGCGCTCTGCAATTTCACCGGCTGTTGGCCAGGATGCTACCGTCCCTCAAAGAGGTTTTAATAAAATGTCCAAAGTTTCGGTGTTTTAACCTTTTTTAAAGGTGTGTTTTAACATCTCTTTAAAAACAGTTTCGGCCCCCCTCAGGTTCTCTGTCCCCCCCCCAGGTTCTCTGGCCCCTCCGGTTCTCTGGCCCCTCAGGTTCTCTGGCCCCCTCAGATTCTCTGGCCCCCTCAGGTTCTTTGCCCCCCCCCAGGTTCTCTGGCCCCCTCAGGTTCTCTGGCAGGCTGTTCCAGAGGCAGGGGGCATAATAACTAAAGTCTTTCTCTCCATTCCTCTTGGTCCTAGTTATCAGATGCACCAGCGGGTGGTTGCTGTTCAGAGAGGGTAAATTACCCTGTTGTTTAAGTGCCCAACATTTAATGCCAATTACCTCTCACAAAAAAATGTGGCCGTGCCCAAAGAGAGTTTAGAATGAGTCTTTGTTCCATCTGTTCTCCAGAGTAAAGGATTGTTAGCTGTTGAGGAAGTGGCACTTTACTGAATACTCTCTCAGAGATGTAGTCGGTGTGATAAATCCCTGACTCGAGGGACTATTATATAGACAACATCAGCTCTGTGGGAGAGACAGAGTAAACAGAGAGAGAGTTTAACACAAAGAGAAGTTAGTTCTCTGGAGAGAAATCTCTCTCTCTCTCTCTCTCTCTCTCTCTCTCTCTCTCTCTCTCTCTCTCTCTCTCTCTCTCTCTCTCTCTCCAAATCAAATGGCTTCATTGGAATGGAACATGTTACCATACATTGTCAAAGCAAACATATAGACACATCAAATCAACGATGACACAGATAATGATAGGAAATATAATAATACTCAACGAGTAGTAACAATAGTCAGGACACTACAGTGAGAGATGAATGAGGACATGAATGAGGTAGTGATAAAGACAACTAGTTATGGAATGAGGACATGAATGAGGTAGTGATAAAGACAACTAGTTATGGAATGAGGACATGAATGAGGTAGTGATAAAGACAACTAGTTATGGAATGAGGACATGAATGAGGTAGTGATAAAGACAACTAGTTATGGAATGAGGATGGAATGAGGACATGAATGAGATAGTGATAAAGACAACTAGTTATGGAATGAGGACATGAATGAGATAGTGATAAAGACAACTAGTTATGGAATGAGGACATGAATGAGGTAGTGATAAAGACAACTAGTTATGGAATGAGGACATGAATGAGGTAGTGATAAAGACAACTAGTTATGGAATGAGGACATGAATGAGGTAGTGATAAAGACAACTAGTTATGGAATGAGGACATGAATGAGGTAGTGATAAAGACAACTAGTTATGGAATGAGGACATGAATGAGGTAGTGATAAAGACAACTAGTTATGGAATGAGGACATGAATGAGGTAGTGATAAAGACAACTAGTTATGGAATGAGGACATGAATGAGGTAGTGATAAAGACAACTAGTTATGGAATGAGGACATGAATGAGGTAGTGATAAAGACAACTAGTTATGGAATGAGGACATGAATGAGGTAGACATGAATGTAGTGATAAAGACAACTAGTTATGGAATGAGGACATGAATGAGGTAGTGATAAAGACAACTAGTTATGGAATGAGGACATGAAATGTGATAAAGGTTATGGAATGATGAAAAGACAACTAGTTATGGAATGAGGACATGAATGAGGTAGTGATAAAGACAACTAGTTATGGAATGAGGACATGAATGAGGTAGTGATAAAGACAACTAGTTTGGAATGAGGACATGAATGTAGTGATAAAGACTAGTTATGGAATGAGGACATGAATGAGGTAGTGATGAATGTTATGGAATGAGGACATGAATGAGGTAGTGATAAAGACAACTAGTTATGGAATGAGGACATGAATGAGGTAGTGATAAAGACAACTAGTTATGGAATGAGGACATGAATTAGTGATAAAGACAACTAGTTATGGAATGAGGACATGAATGAGGTAGTGATAAAGACAACTAGTTATGGAATGAGGACATGAATGAGAATGATAAAGACAACTAGTTATGGAATGAGGACATGAATGAGGTAGTGATAAAGACAACTAGTTATGGAATGAGGACATGAATGAGGTAGTGATAAAGACAACTAGTTATGGAATGAGGACATGAATGAGGTAGTGATAAAGACAACTAGTTATGGAATGAGGACATGAATGAAATAGTGATAAAGACAATGAAGGTGGAAGACATGAATGAAATAGTGATAAAGACAACTAGTTATGGAATGAGGACATGAATGAGGTAGTGATAAAGACAACTAGTTATGGAATGAGGACATGAATGTAGTGATAAAGACAACTAGTTATGGAATGAGGACATGAATGAGGTAGTGATGAAGACAACTAGTTATGGAATGAGGACATGAATGATAGTGATAAAGACAACTAGTTATGGAATGAGGACATGAATGAGGTAGTGATAAAGACAACTAGTTATGGAATGAGGACATGAATGAGGTAGTGATAAAGACAACTAGTTATGGAATGAGGACATGAATGAGGTAGTGATAAAGTTATGGAATGAGGACAACATGAGGAATGAAATAGTGATAAAGACAACTAGTTATGGAATGAGGACATGAATGAGGTAGTGATAAAGACAACTAGTTATGGAATGAGGACATGAATGAAATAGTGATAAAGACAACTAGTTATGGAATGAGGACATGAATGAGGTAGTGATAAAGACAACTAGTTATGGAATGAGGACATGAATGAGGTAGTGATAAAGACAACTAGTTATGGAATGAGGACTAGTTATGGAATGAGATAGTGATGAAGACAACTAGTTATGGAATGAGGACATGAATGAAATAGTGATAAAGACAACTATTTATGGAATGAGGACATGAATGAGGTAGTGATAAAGACAACTAGTTATGGAATGAGGACATGAATGAGGTAGTGATAAAGACAACTAGTTATGGAATGAGGACATGAATGAGGTAGTGATAAAGACAACTAGTTATGGAATGAGGACATGAATGAGGTAGTGATAAAGACAACTAGTTATGGAATGAGGACATGAATGAGGTAGTGATAAAAACACAACTAGTTATGGAATGAGGACATGAATGAAATAGTGATGAAGACAACTAGTTATGGAATGAGGACATGAATGAGGTAGTGATAAAGACAACTAGTTATGGAATGAGGACATGAATGAAATAGTGATAAAGACAACTAGTTATGGAATGAGGACATGAATGAGGTAGTGATAAAGACAACTAGTTATGGAATGAGGACATGAATGAGGTAGTGATGAAGACAACTAGTTATGGAATGAGGACATGAATGAGATAGTGATGAAGACAACTAGTTATGGAATGAGGACATGAATGAAATAGTGATAAAGACAACTATTTATGGAATGAGGACATGAATGAGGTAGTGATGAAGACAACTAGTTATGGAATGAGGACATGAATGAAATAGTGATAAAGACAACAAGTTATGGAATGAGGACATGAATGAGATAGTGATGAAGACAACTAGTTTTGGGGTTTTAGGCTGGGTTTCTGTGCAGCACTTTGAGATATCAGCTGATGTACGAAGGGCTATATAAATACATTTGATTTGATTTTGATTTGATTTTTCCCCCATGATAATTGTATTTATTGTTTTCTATTGTATTTTCTGTGTTTTTCTATTGTATTTTCTGTGTTTTTCTGATATCACTTTCCACCCTGTTAGTTTGTTGTAATGATCCATTTAAGAAAACAACACCTTCCTACAACGACACCACACGACACAGGAAGTGACATCATTTCTTTCTTTCAAATATAAACAGTCAGTTGTATCTGTGTGTTCCGTGTTCCGTGTTCCGTGTTGTTAGTCTGTGTGTTCCGTGTTCCATGTTGTTAGTCTGTGTGTTCCGTGTTCCGTGTTGTTAGTCTGTGTGTTCCGTGTTCCGTGTTGTTAGTCTGTGTGTTCTGTGTTCCGTGTTCCGTGTTGTTAGTCTGTGTGTTTCACTCTTACATTTACTCCAGATTTCCACCCTGTCAGGATTATGCACGGAACAGGTTAGAAAATGCCTGAGCTTGCGCTCTAAATGCCTGAGCTTGCGCTCTAAATGCCTGAGCTTGCGCTCTAAATGCCTGAGCTTGCGCTCTAAATGCCCCGAGAGCAAAATACTCTGAATTTAGGAATGGAAAATCTGACAACTCACTGAATATAAGAATTCCCAGAGCGCACTCTGAGCACACTCTGGCTCTCCAAAGTGAATTTACGAACCCATCCAAAATAGCTTAGAATGCAGATAGCAAGCTGTGAATTTCTATTGGACTATATATATACTATGTGACTGTGCCGTGCAGTGGTTATCCCAGATGCTGAGAGAGAGAAAGTGAGAGAGAGTATGGAAAGAAGAGAGAAGAAAGACCCAGGAAGTCAGATGTTTGTTTAAGAGTGGGCATGATGAGACTAGGAGAGAGGGACTAGTTCTCATAGGAAAGTACCGTGGCAACAGGCTCACTACAACCACTTGATTTATTTATTTTTCTCTCAATCCACTTCCTCCTTCTCCATTGACAGTAACAGTCACATTATGAACTAGTGAGGTTAGAGAGGATGACGTTCTGTAGACTAGATGACGTTCTGTAGACTAGATGATGTTCTGTAGACTAGATGATGTTATGGAAGACTAGTTAATGTTCTGTAGACTAGATAATGTTCTGTAGACTAGATAATGTTCTGTAGACTAGATGATGTTCTGTAGACTAGATAATGTTCTGTAGACTAGATGACGTTCTGTAAACTATATGACGTTCTGTAAACTAGATGACGTTCTGTAGACTAGATGATGTTCTGTAGACTAGATGATGTTATGGAAGACTAGTTAATGTTCTGTAGACTAGATAATGTTCTGTAGACTAGATGACGTTCTGTAGACTAGATGATGTTCTGTAGACTAGATAATGTTCTGTAGACTAGATGATGTTATGGAAGACTAGTTAATGTTCTGTAGACTAGATAATGTTCTGTAGACTAGATAATGTTCTGTAGACTAGATGATGTTATGGAACACTAGTTAATGTTCTGTAGACTAGATGACGTTCTGTAAACTAGATGATGTTCTGTAGACTAGATAATGTTCTGTAGACTAGATGATGTTCTGTAGACTAGATAATGTTCTGTAGACTAGATAATGTTCTGTAGACTAGATGATGTTCTGTAGACTAGATGACGTTCTGTAAACTAGATGACGTTCTGTAAACTAGATGATGTTCTGTAGACTAGATGATGTTCTGTAGACTAGATAATGTTCTGTAGACTAGATAATGTTCTGTAGACTAGATGATGTTCTGTAGACTAGATAATGTTCTGTAGACTAGATAATGTTCTGTAGACTAGATGAAGTTCTGGAGGCTGCATCTCACCCAGAAAGACTTAGATTGCTAACAACCGTTCCTGTGTTGGCTAGAGAAGCACATGGACTATTCAGAGAGAGACACAGTGAGCCTCTACTGCCTGTGCTATACCTCTCTCTTCCTCTGTGGTATACCTCTCTCTTCCTCTGTGGTATACCTCTCTCTGTCTCTGTGGTATACCTCTCTCTGTCTCTGTGGTATACCTCTCTCTTCCTCTGTGGTATACCTCTCTCTTCCTCTGTGGTATACCTCTCTCTGTCTCTGTGGTATACCTCTCTCTTCCTCTGTGGTATACCTCTCTCTGTCTCTGTGGTATACCTCTCTCTGTCTCTGTGGTATACCTCTCTCTGTCTCTGTGGTATACCTCTCTCTGTCTCTGTGGTATACCTCTCTCTTCCTCTGTGGTTTACCTCTCTCTTCCTCTGTGGTATACCTCTCTCTTCCTCTGTGGTATACCTCTCTCTTCCTCTGTGGTATACCTCTCTCTTCCTCTGTGGTATACCTCTCTCTTCCTCTGTGGTTTACCTCTCTCTTCCTCTGTGGTATACCTCTCTCTTCCTCTGTGGTATACCTCTCTCTTCCTCTGTGGTATACCTCTCTCTTCCTCTGTGGTATACCTCTCTCTTCCTCTGTGGTATACCTCTCTCTTCCTCTGTGGTTTACCTCTCTCTTCCTCTGTGGTATACCTCTCTCTTCCTCTGTGCTATACCTCTCTCTTTCTCTGTGGTACTTAGATTGCATCTCACCCTGAAAGACTTAGTGTTTGTGGAGTGACCAGGGCTGCTGGTGAAGTGACCAGGGCTGCTGGTGAAGTGACCAGGGCTGGTTTATTTAATGATGTCAGGAACACACAAACACAAACATGCGCGCACACACACCACGCACGCACGCACGCACGCACGCACGCACGCACGCACGCACGCACGCACGCACGCACGCACGCACGCACGCACACACACACACACACACACACACACACACACACACACACACACACACACACACACACACACACACACACACACACACACTCCTATGGATGGATGTGTTTACCTTGAGATGTTGTAGCTGCA
The DNA here is from genome assembly GCF_021184085.1 of Oncorhynchus gorbuscha. NCBI lineage: Eukaryota > Metazoa > Chordata > Actinopteri > Salmoniformes > Salmonidae > Oncorhynchus > Oncorhynchus gorbuscha. Next base: position 96,527,177 of record NC_060188.1, read on the forward strand.
GCACCAGATCGTCCAGCTGTCTCCTCTTGTCTTCAATCTCTGACCGTCTTTTCCTTTTCTCCTGCAGAACAACACAACAACGGGACGGTCAGAATACGGAAATGAGGGACGAGGGGGTCGGCCATAATGGGGATGATGTTGTTGAGGGACGAGGGATGAGGGGGTAGGCCATAATGGGGATGATGTTGTTAGTGTATGAGGGATGAGGGGGTAGGCCATAATGGGGATGATGTTGTTAGTGGTGGATGAGGGACTGCTGGGGTAGGCCATAATGGGGATGATGTTGTTAGTGGTGGATGAGGGACAGGGGGTAGGCCATAATGGGGATGATGTTGTTAGTGGTGGATGAGGGACGAGGGGGTAGGCCATAATGGGGATGATGTTGTTAGTGGTGGATGAGGGACGAGGGGGTAGGCCATAATGGGGATGATGTTGTTGGTGTATGAGGGATGAGGGGGTAGGCCATAAGGGGATGATGTTTTTGAGGGAGGATGGGGTAGGCCATAAGGGGATGATGTTGTTGAGGGATGAGGGGCTAGGCCATAAGGGGATGCTGTTGTTGGTGTATGAGGGATGAGGGATGATGGGGTAGGCCATAAGGGGATGATGTTGTTGAGGTATGAGGGGTAGGGCATTAGGGGGATTTTGTTGTTGAGGTATGAGGGGGTAGGGCATAAGGGGGATGATGGTGTTGGTGTGTGCGGGACGAAGGGGTAGGCCATAAGGGGATGATGTTGTTGAGGGATGAGGGGTTAGGCCATGAGGGGATGATGTTGTTGGTAGATGAGGGATATGAGGGGGTAGGCGATAAGGGGATGATGTTGTTGAGGTATGAGGGATGAGGGGTTAGGCCATGAGGGGATGATGTTGTTGGTGTGTGAGGGATGAGGGGGTAGGTCATAAGGGGATGGTGTTGTTGGTGCGTGAGGGATGAGGGGGTAGGCCATAAGGGGATGATGTTGTTGAGGTATGAGGCAGAGGAAGTGGGTTATGTTCTAATGGAACCCTGATATTACCCAGATCCATCGCCTATTACCTTGTCCAAAAACACTTCCTGTATTCGATTTCTAACAGAGGGAAAGACCCACGTCGCCATAGTACAATACAGCAGGTCATCGATGCCACACTACGTCAGTTCAACTGGTTATGTCTGCACCAACTGAACAGTATAGTATAGTGTAGTGTAGTGTAGTGTAGTGTAGTGTAGTATAGTGGTATGAGCTTCCCTACATGTTGGAGATGACCAGACCTGGGGGTTGAGCTGCTCTACCCCCCCATAGAAAATGTATCCCATAGCACTTTACCATTGAAATAGCTGTTCTATCATTCAGCCTACAGTAACAGCCAATGTGTGGTGTTCAACGTAGACCTACATTCCATGAGACTTTTGAAGAAAACATGCAGGGCTTCACATGAACCTGTTCATCCACTTGTCCTTCAGACAAGGAGGTGACTGAAAATGCTGTTGTGTTGTTTGATGTAAGAAACCACTTTACAAAATTAAATGCATTATTCCTCCCATACCATTATTACAGAGAATCAGACAAATTATGCTCCCCTCTGCCTATTGGCTACTTAGCTTATTCAAGCCTGTCTCAAAATACAAAGCTCTTTACCTGACTCACTTTTCAAAGATGTCTAGAAATGTTTTGTGCTCTTGTAGGAAACAATCTCTCCCCTATTGCTGACTACAAATGATTTATAACTGGGCTAATGACTCACTAACTAGCAAAGGATATGAACTAAATGTACACACGTGGTTACACTCAGGTCTCGCTCAAAACAAGCACATCTAGTCACGGCCGCTCATGTTGTAAACACAGTCCAGTTCATCTAGTCACGACCGGTCATGTTGTAAACACAGTCCAGTTCATCTAGTCAATGCCCCTCATGTTGTAAACACAGTCCAGTTCATCTAGTCAATGCCCCTCATGTTGTAAACACAGTCCAGTTCATCTAGTCAATGCCCCTCATGTTGTAAACACAGTCCAGTTCATCTAGTCAATGCCCCTCATGTTGTAAACACAGTCCAGTTCATCTAGTCACGGCCGCTCATGCTGTAAACACAGTCCAGTTCATCTAGTCAATGCCCCTCATGTTGTAAACACAGTCCAGTTCATCTAGTCAATGCCCCTCATGCTGTAAACACAGTCCAGTTCATCTAGTCACGGCCGCTCATGTTGTAAACACAGTCTAGTTCATCTAGTCAATGCCCCTCATGTTGTAAACACAGTCCAGTTCATCTAGTCAATGCCCCTCATGTTGTAAACACAGTCCAGTTCATCTAGTCAATGCCCCTCATGTTGTAAACACAGTCCAGTTCATCTAGTCACGGCCGCTCATGTTGTAAACACAGTCCAGTTCATCTAGTCAATGCCCCTCATGTTGTAAACACAGTCCAGTTCATCTAGTCATGTCGCCATGCTGTAAACACAGTCCAGTTCATCTAGTCAATGCCCCTCATGTTGTAAACACAGTCCAGTTCATCTAGTCAATGCCCCTCATGTTGTAAACACAGTCCAGTTCATCTAGTCAATGCCCCTCATGTTGTAAACACAGTCCAGTTCATCTAGTCAATGCCCCTCATGTTGTAAACACAGTCCAGTTCATCTAGTCAATGCCCCTCATGCTGTAAACACAGTCCAGTTCATCTAGTCAATGCCCCTCATGTTGTAAACACAGTCCAGTTCATCTAGTCAATGCCCCTCATGTTGTAAACACAGTCCAGTTCATCTAGTCAATGCCCCTCATGTTGTAAACACAGTCCAGTTCATCTAGTCAATGCCCCTCATGTTGTAAACACAGTCCAGTTCATCTAGTCAATGCCCCTCATGTTGTAAACACAGTCCAGTTCATCTAGTCAATGCCCCTCATGTTGTAAACACAGTCCAGTTCATCTAGTCAATGCCCCTCATGTTGTAAACACAGTCCAGTTCATCTAGTCAATGCCCCTCATGTTGTAAACACAGTCCAGTTCATCTAGTCAATGCCCCTCATGTTGTAAACACAGTCCAGTTCATCTAGTCAATGCCCCTCATGTTGTAAACACAGTCCAGTTCATCTAGTCAATGCCCCTCATGTTGTAAACACAGTCCAGTTCATCTACTCACGGCCCCTCATGTTGTAAACACAGTCCAGTTCATCTACTCACGGCCGCTCATGTTGTAAACACAGTCCAGTTCATCTAGTCACGACTACTCATGTTGTAAACACAGTCCAGTTCATCTAGTCACGACTACTCATGTTGTAAACACAGTCCAGTTCATCTAGTCACGGCCGCTCATGTTGTAAACACAGTCCAGTTCATCTAGTCACGACTACTCATGTTGTAAACACAGTCCAGTTCATCTAGTCACGGCCCCTCATGTTGTAAACACAGTCCAGTTCATCTAGTCAATGCCCCTCATGTTGTAAACACAGTCCAGTTCATCTAGTCACGGCCGCTCATGTTGTAAACACAGTCCAGTTCATCTAGTCACGACTACTCATGTTGTAAACACAGTCCAGTTCATCTAGTCAATGCCCCTCATGTTGTAAACACAGTCCAGTTCATCTAGTCACGGCCGCTCATGTTGTAAACACAGTCCAGTTCATCTAGTCACGACTACTCATACTGTAAACACAGTCCAGTTCATCTAGTCACGGCCCCTCATGTTGTAAACACAGTCCAGTTCATCTAGTCAATGCCCCTCATGTTGTAAACACAGTCCAGTTCATCTAGTCACGGCCGCTCATGCTGTAAACACAGTCCAGTTCAATGTGAATGGCAGATATCCATATATGGCAATGGTCTATTTGCATAGAGGCCTACTGCAGCCCTGATTGGTTATGCTGCACCAGTCTTCGTAGAGTACGGCTGAGGAGTGTGTGTTAATGCAAAATAATCCTAATCCAATCCAATCCTAATCCCGAGTGGCGCAGCGGTCTAAACCACTGCATCCCAGTGAAAGAGGTGTCACTACAGACCCTGGTTCGATTCCAGGCTGTATCACAACCGGCCTTGGTTGGGAGTCCCATAGGGCGGCGCACAATTGGCCCAGCATTGTCCGGGTTAGGGTTTGGCCGGGGTAGGCTGTCATTGTAAATAATAATTTGTTCTTAACTGACTTGGTTAAATTGTTCTTAACTGACTTGTCTGGTTAAATAAAATAAACAAAAATGAATAAAATATCACTCTGGGTAAGAGACATCAATCTGGGCTCTGCCACATCACTCTGGGTAAGAGACATCTGGGCTCTGCCACATCACTCTGGGTAAGAGACATCAATCTCAGCTCTGCCACGTCACTCTGGGTAAGAGACATCTGGGCTCTGCCACATCACTCTGGGTAAGAGACATCAATCTGGGCTCTGCCACATCACTCTGGGTAAGAGACATCAATCTGGGCTCTGCCACATCACTCGGGGTAAGAGACATCTGGGCTCTGCCACATCACTCTGGGTAAGAGACATCAATCTGGGCTCTGCCACATCACTCTGGGTTAGAGACATCAATCTGGGCTCTGCCACATCACTCTGGGTTAGAGATATCAATCTGGGCTCTGCCACATCACTCTGGATTAGAGACATCTGGGCTCTGCAACATCACTCTGGGTAAGAGACATCTGGGCTCTGCCACATCACTCCGGGTAAGAGACATCAATCTGGGCTCCGCCACATCACTCTGGGTAAGAGACATCTGGGCTCTGCAACATCACTCTGGGTTAGAGACATCAATCTGGGCGGCTCTGCCACATCACTCTGGGTAAGAGACATCTGGGCTCTGCCACATCACTCTGGGTAAGAGACATCAATCTCAGCTCTGCAACATCACTCTGGGTAAGAGACATCTGGGCTCTGCCACATCACTCTGGGTAAGCGACATCTGGGCTCTGCCACATCACTCTGGGTAAGAGACATCTGGGCTCTGCAACATCACTCTGGGTAAGAGACATCAATCTGGGCGGCTCTGCCACATCACTCTGGGTAAGAGACATCTGGGCTCTGCCACATCACTCTGGGTAAGAGACATCAATCTCAGCTCTGCAACATCACTCTGGGTAAGAGACATCTGGGCTCTGCCACATCACTCTGGGTAAGCGACATCTGGGCTCTGCCACATCACTCTGGGTAAGAGACATCTGGGCTCTGCAACATCACTCTGGGTTAGAGACATCTGGGCTCTGCCACATCACTCTGGGTAAGAGACATCAATCTGGGCTCTGCCACATCACTCTGGGTAAGAGACATCTGGGCTCTGCCACATCACTCTGGGTAAGAGACATCAATCTGGGCTCTGCCACATCACTCTGGGTAAGAGACATCAATCTCAGCTCTGCCACGTCACTCTGGGTAAGAGACATCTGGGCTCTGCCACATCACTCTGGGTAAGAGACATCAATCTGGGCTCTGCCACATCACTCTGGGTAAGAGACATCAATCTGGGCTCTGCCACATCACTCGGGGTAAGAGACATCTGGGCTCTGCCACATCACTCTGGGTAAGAGACATCAATCTGGGCTCTGCCACATCACTCTGGGTTAGAGACATCAATCTGGGCTCTGCCACATCACTCTGGGTTAGAGACATCAATCTGGGCTCTGCCACATCACTCTGGATTAGAGACATCTGGGCTCTGCAACATCACTCTGGGTAAGAGACATCTGGGCTCTGCCACATCACTCCGGGTAAGAGACATCAATCTGGGCTCTGCCACATCACTCTGGGTAAGAGACATCAATCTCAGCTCTGCCACATCACTCTGGGTAAGAGACATCTGGGCTCTGCAACATCACTCTGGGTTAGAGACATCAATCTGGGCTCTGCCACATCACTCTGGGTAAGAGACATCTGGGCTCTGCCACATCACTCTGGGTAAGAGACATCAATCTCAGCTCTGCAACATCACTCTGGGTAAGAGACATCTGGGCTCTGCCACATCACTCTGGGTAAGCGACATCTGGGCTCTGCCACATCACTCTGGGTAAGAGACATCTGGGCTCTGCAACATCACTCTGGGTAAGAGACATCAATCTGGGCTCTGCCACATCACTCTGGGTTAGAGACATCTGGGCTCTGCCACATCACTCTGGGTAAGAGACATCAATCTCAGCTCTGCCACGTCACTCTGGGTAAGAGACATCTGGGCTCTGCCACATCACTCTGGGTAAGAGACATCAATCTGGGCTCTGCCACATCACTCTGGGTAAGAGACATCAATCTGGGCTCTGCCACATCACTCGGGGTAAGAGACATCTGGGCTCTGCCACATCACTCTGGGTAAGAGACATCAATCTGGGCTCTGCCACATCACTCTGGGTTAGAGACATCAATCTGGGCTCTGCCACATCACTCTGGGTTAGAGACATCAATCTGGGCTCTGCCACATCACTCTGGATTAGAGACATCTGGGCTCTGCAACATCACTCTGGGTAAGAGACATCTGGGCTCTGCCACATCACTCCGGGTAAGAGACATCAATCTGGGCTCTGCCACATCACTCTGGGTAAGAGACATCAATCTCAGCTCTGCCACATCACTCTGGGTAAGAGACATCTGGGCTCTGCAACATCACTCTGGGTTAGAGACATCAATCTGGGCTCTGCCACATCACTCTGGGTAAGAGACATCTGGGCTCTGCCACATCACTCTGGGTAAGAGACATCAATCTCAGCTCTGCAACATCACTCTGGGTAAGAGACATCTGGGCTCTGCCACATCACTCTGGGTAAGCGACATCTGGGCTCTGCCACATCACTCTGGGTAAGAGACATCTGGGCTCTGCAACATCACTCTGGGTAAGAGACATCAATCTGGGCTCTGCCACATCACTCTGGGTTAGAGACATCTGGGCTCTGCCACATCACTCTGGGTAAGAGACATCTGGGCTCTGCCACATCACTCTGGGTAAGAGACATCAATCTGGGCTCTGCCCAGTGGTGTAAAGTACTTAAGAAAAAATACTTTAAAGTACTACTTAAGTAGTTTTTTGGAGTATCTGTAATTTACTTAGCTATTTATATATTTTTTTACTTTTACTTTTACTTTCCTACATTCCTAAAGAGTCCATACATACTGAACATTAGACAATACTGAACATTAGACAATACTGAACATTAGACAATACTGAACAATACTGAACATTAGACAATACTGAACATTAGA